>NC_058419.1:55309984-55410716 GCF_002201575.2 Neomonachus schauinslandi
GTCAGGTTCCTCACTCAGTGGGGAATCTGCTTCAGATTCTCTTTTTCCCTCTCCCTTTGCCCCTACACCCTTGTGCATGCACATGCTCTCTCTCTCTCAAATAAATAAATAAATCTTTAAAATGATAATAATAAATTGTTGTTTATCTGATTCAAATATCACTGGGGATGATGTTTTCTTTTCTTTTTTTTATTTGCTAAATCTATTAAAGCAGAACAACTCAGAGCCTTTAAAAAGCTAGTGCTAAATATAAGCATATGTTACATATTAATTTAGACAGCTGAGAGCATAGTGATGAAGAGCAAAAGAAGCCAAAGCCTGACTGTGCAGGTTGGAAACTCTGCTCTGTGATTTGCTAGCCCCTGGGAAAGTTACTTAATTTTTCTGTGCCTTAATTTCCTCATCTGTAAATTTCAGATAATAATAATACCTATCTCATAAGGTTGTTATAAAGACTAATAAGCTATTTGTAAAGTTCGTACAACAATGCCTGACCCAAAGGAAATGCAAAATAACTGTATGTTAAATAAATTAAATGGCAATAGAACATTCCCAGGAGTGGGAGAGGAGCCTATAGTAAAATATTTGGCCACCTAAGCATCCATTAACACCTCATAAAACATGTGGCAAGATTCTTTTTTAGGTAGCCTGGCTTCACCCTCAATTAAGCCAATATTAGTTTTTCAGTTATCAAAGGTCTGAGGAGACTTCATAAGTCAAGGTCAGTGTTTCTCAACTGGGGGTAACTTTGCAGTCCAAATGACATTTTGTAATGGCTAGAGAAATTTTTCACTGTCAGAATTGAGGGGGTGGGAGGCTGTGCTACTGACATCTTTCTGCACTGAACTTCTACTAAAGAATTTAATAAGCTTGTGATTTAGAACTAACACAATAATTTACAAGGTTTGTTTTATAGTTCTCATGAATTTAATTTTGGGTCCCCAACTTTAGTTCTTTGCTCAAATGGCATCTTATTATTGAAATCTATACTAAACATCCTATTTAACTTTCCTTAGTTTTGTATTTCTTTTTTTATTATTAACATATAATGCATTATTGGTTTCAGTGGTAGAGGTCTGTGATTCATCAGTCTTACACAATACACAGTGCTCACCACAACATCCTATTTAATATTGCAACCTGTACCCTTATTTTTACTCCCTTAACATGTTTTCTTTTTTCCTAGAAAATTTATCACCAATAATCCATAATGTAACTTATTTATTTACTATGTTTGTTATGTATTTTATCTCACTACAATATACTCTTCTTGAAAGTGGGAACTTTGTCTTTTTAAAAATGTTCCTAGTGGTGGGGCGCCTGGGTGGCTCAGTCGTTAAGCATCTGCCTTCGGCTCAGGTCATGATCCCAAGGTCCGCATCAGGCTCCCTGCTCAGCGGGAGGCCTGCTTCTCCCTCTCTCAATCCCTCTGCTTGTGTTCCCTCTCTTGCTGTGTCTCTCACTGTCAAATAAATGAATAAAATCTTTAAAAAAAAAAAATTTCCTACTGGTGTCCTCTCAGTATCTACAATTGTAACTATCCTGGGTCTACAACACTTATAATGACTTTGGATATGCATACTGGTAACCTTAAAACTTGAGGTAAGATTTCTAGTCATCAGATTGATTCCATTATTTCTATTCAAAAAGACAAGATTGTACATGAATATGTAATTTTAAAATATTTTTATAAGTATATGGTCAGAGGAAGGAAGAAAGGGGTGGAGGTACAGAGTTTCTGGTCAAATCTTAGCCTTTTCAATAAAATCAATGATTACTATACAGATAATGGGACAAACTAAAATTTTGCAATTTTGAAAAATAGTTGATATAGTTGTCATAACATGCCTACTGTATATTTATTGAACTTGTCTACATATCATAGTCCTTTGAGCAAAAAATAGTAAAATATAACTCTTTCTGACTCACACACATACTTTCCCATCATCTTTGAGATGATGTATTACTGCATCAAAGATAAAGTAAAATTGACTGATTTTTTTAAAGTAGATCTATAGGGCGCCTGGGTGGCTCAGTCGGTTAAGCGACTGCCTTCGGCTCAGGTCATGATCCTGGAGTCCCGGGATCGAGTCCCGCATCGGGCTCCCTGCTCAGCGGGGAGCCTGCTTCTCCCTCTGACCCTCTCCTCTCTCATGCTGTTTCTCTCTCACTCGCTCTCCAATAAATAAATAAATAAAATCTTTTAAAAAAAAAGTAGATCTATATTTACTAGAGCCTAGAAATTTAGGGAAAAAAAAAAAAAAGGTGAGGATCCAGAATGGAAAGAAATTTTATACATAGACCAGAACTTGCTCTGAAAACTGAAAGAGAAAGATTTCTAATATAAACAACTAAACAGTACCAGAGGCATGTGCAAATCCCTTCTCTAGCAAACCACCCTCGCTACTTCTGTGAAAAAGGCTGCAGAGATAACATTAACTGAATGGGGAGTAATAATGTAACAGTCTTCATCAGAAACTGACAAAGAAGAAGCAAAAGTGGGCAAAGAAGTAAAGTGGGAAGGAAGCTGATGTTTTAAAGAGATGTGTTTAAGAAAAATTGTGGGGAGGGCACACATTTCCATCAATTAGCTGACTTTTCCAGGTGATAATGTTTAATTATGTTGACTTTATCTTTAAAATGGCCTCAGGGTTTCAGTATAATCTTACTTTTACCCTTACTAGGGGTTCAGTCATCTGGCTGATTGCAGAGGCTGTAAAACAGATTTCTCATTTTGTTTCTCAGCCGGGAAATGTACAAGCCTTTCAATCAACTAGAGAAGAAACCTCTCTTCTTAATCTGGCACAAATAAGGAAGAGAAATTTATTGTTCTGACCTGGAAATTCAGGTGCTAACTTTAAAATCACTGTTGTTGTTGTTGTTTTGTTTTGTTGTTTTGACTTAGCATATCTGACTAGAGAGGTTTGGTGGAAGGCACAAGGGAACGAGATACTAATATCTAGCACTTTAACAGCAATAGTTCTTAAACCTTATCATGCATCAGAACGTCCTGAAGATGTTTTTTTAAAGGTTCCCAACTGCTAAAGTTTCTGATTCAGTAGGCCTAGGGTAGGACCTGGCTACTAGAATTTCTAAGTGTCCAACTGATAGTTGATGTTGCTGGTTTGGGGACCACAGTTTGAGAAACCACTGGACTATATAAAGGTCAAATTTTGCTACATTTAAAGATGATTAATATTGCCTCCTATCACAGTATCTTTTTAAACTAGCCTGTACAATTTTAATAAATCATTTCAAAATTATAACTAAATTTAAGTATATATCTTCACAGCTTTAAGAATTGTATTAAGGAGGGCACATATTGCAATGAGCATTGGGTGTTATACACAAATAATGAATCATAGAACATTACATCAAAAAAAATAAATAAAAAAAAGAATTGCATGAAATTAAAGACACAACTAGCCTCTTCTATAGATGTAGAGATTCTAAATATCAATTTACATTGCACTGAAAAGAAGTGTATAATGGGACCTATTTGTAAACATAGAATCAGGAAACTATAGTAAAAAATGTGTGTCTACACAGATAAAAACAAATTCTTTTCCAAGTAGGATTTAACATAAGCAATTGTTTAATAAGGAAAATCACATTTCTATGCATTAATCCTTAGATACTATTTCCCTGTATTCAAGAAAGGTGGAAAGTGGTTATTCTGGCAGCAATGTCCACAATAGCCAAACTGTGGAAAGAGCCAAGATGTCCATCTACAGATGAATGGATAAAGAAGATGTGGTATCGGGGTGCCTGGGTGGCTCAGTTGTTAAGCGTCTGCCTTCGGCTCAGGTCATGATCCCAGGGTCCTGGGATTGAGCCCCGCATTGGGCTCCCTGCTCCGTGGGAAGCCTGCTTCTCCCTCTCCCACTCCCCCTGCTTGTGTTCCCTCTCTCGCTGTCTCTCTGTCAAACAAAATCTTTAAAAAAAAAAAGAAAGAAAGAAAATGTGTTATATATATACAATAGAATATTATGCAGCCATCAAAAGGAATGAAATCTTGCCATTTGCAATGACGTGGATAGAACTGGAGAGTGTTATGCTGAGCGAAATAAGTCAATCAGAGAAAGCCATGTATCATACGATCTCACTGATATGAGGAATTCTTAATCTCAGGAAAGAAACTGAGGGTTGCTGGAGTGGTAGGGGGTGGGAGGGATGGAGTGGCTGGGTGATAGACATTGGGGAGGGTATGTGCTATGGTGAGTGCTGTGATTGTGTAAGACTGTTGCATCACAGACTTGTACCTCTGAAACAAATAATACACTATATGTTAAAAAAAAAAAAGAAGAAGAAGATAGCTGGAAGGGAAAAATGAAGGGGGGGAAATCGGAGGGTGAGACAAACCATGAGAGACTATGGACTCTGAGAAACAAACTGAGGGTTCTAGAGGGGAGGGGGTTGGGGGGATGGGTTAGCCTGGTGATGGGTATTAAAGAGGGCACGTACTGAATGGAGCACTGGGTATTATACGCAAACAATGAATCATGGAACACTACATCAAAAACTAATGATGTAATGTATGGTGATTAACATAACATAATAATAAAATTTAAAAAAAATAAGGAAAAAAAAGATTAAAAAATAAAGATGATTCAAAATCGGAATGACACTGTATGGAAAACCTGGCAAGAATAGTCTATACAGCAGTATATAATTTGTCAACTCTTATAAACTAATAAGAAATTAATAGATATACAGGTGTGACATTTATATATAGATATCCTCACTAATAACTGCAATTATACCTATTTATAATCTGTGCATAGTCATATATATATATATATATTTTTTTTTTTTATTTTAGCACCATACCAATGAAGAAAATTAAGAACATTCTTTTATTGGGGCACCTGGGTGGCTCCATCGGTTAAGCGTCTGTCTTTGGCTCAGGTCATGATCCCAGGGTCCTGGGATCGAGCCCCACATCGGGCTCCTTGCTGAGTAGGGAGCCTGCTTCTCCCTCTCCCTCTGCTGTTCTCCCTGCTTGTGCTCTCTCTCTCTCTCTCTCTCTGTCAAATAACTAAATAAAATCTTTTTTTTAGAAAAAAGAACATTCTTTTGTCATTAGTTATCACTCTCTCCTCTGTCTCACAGACACACAAACGTGCACATGCATGCATGAATGCCCACACACAAACATTGGTGAGACTATATGCTGATTTTTTTGTTTTAGCTAAGAAATACAAAATTGAGACACTAAGGTACCATATTTTTATGATAAAAATTATGAAGTGTTTTCCTAATAGATGAACAATCATTATAGCAACACTGTTGTAAACCTAGCTAGTTCAAATTGATACCAATAATTTAATATTTTACAAAGCTGAATTTTTAAAATAAATGTTAATTATTAGGGCAAAACACTGCAATTTTCACATTTTTCTTTCTCGTGTAATGGAGGCATTAAGACATCAAAACGATTGCTTTTCCTCTGAAAATCTCTCAAGTTTTATCAACGAAGTAGTCATCTATCAGTAATGCTCCATTCAACAACTTTCACCAAATGAACAATCCTACTTTTAGATGTTGTCTATTGCCATGAGAACTTACATTGTCCATTGAACAAGCTTTTTCCTTAAAATGATAATAATTTATAGGATACAGCTGGGGGGGCGGGAGGGATAAACATCATCAATAGAACATATTAATGTGCCATTTTATTTCATGTTTTAACATTGCTCTTCCTCATCTTCATTTCTAATTAGTTTGGAGGGCTTCTTTCAATTTTACTCTCTTCTATTTCAATATTCATATCTAACTTAATGACTTTTTCTTATTTTTGAAACTTTATTTTATTTGACAGCATATCATGGAAATACTTTTGCTGTAAACATACATTCATGGTACACAGTATTCTTTTTAGTGATTTCATTGTATTCAATCCTACAATGTAACCCATAAATTCTTAATCCATTTGTCTTAGTCTCTGAACATTCAAAGCACATTTTGGGTACTCTTTTATGGCATTTTCTACTTATTATTATGTATTACTATGTATTTGGTTGTGCCTTTATTTCCCTATTCTGCCTGTAAGTTGCTATAGTGTAAGAACTGTGTATCACTAATGATTTACTCTATGTTGGCTGATTGAATTTAAATTAAAAAAAGGAACTGTGTTTCAATTTCTCATTGGTCTCCATAATTGCTTCTAAAGCCACAGGAGTGCTTTGGTAAAAATAGATATTATTTTTGCTAGCCAGAACAAAGAATACCAACCAAACTAGTTATAATGTTGCTTCAAATTACTGAGTTTCTAAATGCAATAACTTAATCACTTTTTCTAAGATTTTATTTATTCATTTGAGAGAGAGAGACAGAGAGAGCACACAAGCAGGGGGAGAGGCAGAGGGAGAGGGAGAAGCAGGCTCCCCGCTGAGCCAGCCAGGAGCCTGATGTGGGGCTCAATCTGAGGACCTGGAGATCATGACCTGAGCCAAAGGTAGATGCCTAACCATCTGAGCCACCTGGGTGCCCCTAACTCAATGACTTTTATCAGAAACATTTAGTGAGTACCTGGTGTGCATGGTGTTGTGCTGTAAATTAAAATGAGTTCACAAACTTGTAAACTGAAGAGTGTGGTAGTGATTTCTTCTAATAATTACAGTAGGCAATTATAGGTTGCCCGTATGACAAAGAGAAATAATTCCAAAAATCTTAATCAATTAGAAAGTTTTCACAAATGTATCATTCAGTTTAACTTCAATGGTTATTCAAGGGTCAATCACCAAATAACCCCACTATCTTGTTTTAAATCTTCTTTCCCCTAAAATGTATGAGTCTGCTATTTTACTCATAATGCAATGACTATGACTGGATCTCTCTGTATCTTGGCATGTTACATCTATAAACTTCAATGTCCCTATTTTAGAATAGGAAGAACCACCCCAGAGTGTTTGTGGGAGTTTTAACTGAGAAAACTAAAGTGGAAGTACCTAGCATTGTACTTAGCATATAGTAGATCCTCAGTAAAAATTGGCTGGATCTGAAGCTATGCTAGCCTTCTAGATATGGAATGTTTAAGGGGGAAAAAAACTGCATCGAGTATACACTGATTCCAAGATTTGTCCATGAAATTTCTTTTTCTTTAATTTCTTCTAGTAAATTGATTAAGGGACTTAGTTAATGTAGGAATCATTCATTAAGGTTTTATAGTATTTTGTCTTCCTAACAATCAGACAAAAACAAACATGAAATTTTGTAACTAAAATTCCTCAGATTAGTTCCAAGGTAGTTGGAAGACTTCAGGTTCACATTATTTAAGTCACATATTTTCCCTTAAATTTAATTTATGCTACATTTTTATCCACATGGAGAAATGCAAATTTAAGGAGAGTATGCCTTCTACTGAAAAACAAAACAAAACAAAACAGGAAAAATGTATCTTAAGTTTTCCTGGCAAATTCAGCCTTATTTTATTAATGTTGAAATTCCTTTACCCATTATTTGTTACAAATATTTAGGGATCCATATGGAATGGCAGGTGTTGAAGCAAAAACACTGCAGATATTTTTCTCTTTTGCTAATAATCCTAGTACTTGAGGATTTTATTTTCATCTTCTATCATAAGGGTTTTAGTTTGAATGAAGAATATAAAATGTTTACTGAATATAAAATTTAGAATTATTATAAGATTATGTCTTTACTGAGTGTGGGTCTATGCAAACAAAATAGAGTTTGATGTTTTTATTAGCTTGCAAGCAGATATATATTTATGTATTTCAAAGCTTGAAATATAAAAGGAAAAATTATTTCGGTAATCTAAATTACCCTAAAACTGCACAAACTGATCAGAACTGCATGGGTAATTTCTCAGCTCTCACCTTCCAGTGAGAGTTCAGGTCACTCTGATTTTCTCCTCTTTTCTTTCCCTATCTGATCCTATCCCATACATACTCATAGTCAATGATATTTCTTTAGAGGAAAAATTATTTTTAAGATTCACTTTGCACAAAGCCCAACAAAAATCAACAATTAATATTAAATGCAGTTATCTAACATTTTCTATTTGTATGAATGTTTAAATATTGTGAACTCAGCTAGAGGACACTTGTAATGTGAAAAAAATGGAAATAAAGAGGAAATTAAGAACTAATATCTAATCTTATAATACTAATATCTTGTAAACAGACTTGAACAAATCATTCAAACTTTCTTTCCCAGGTTGCAATTTTATGAAATTGTTCTATTTTAATGATTCAGTTATTTGGATAAGTGCTTTAAGGATCAATATTATAACATTTGATTCCAGTGCAGTTATATTCAGTTTAGTACCATATGTTATTCATTTCTGTATTTGACCTGTACTTGTCTTCATGTTCACTTTGGATGAGGATATGGAACATGCCTCCACCCCCTGAGCAGCTATATCTATCCAGTTCCCTTAGAGATTCTCATTTTCCTAATCTGAATTGTTCACTAGGGAAAATCACTTTGCTTACTGCCTCTTTGTCCCCTGTCACCTCCCAACCATTATTTGGTTCCTATCTGGCATTTTTCCAGTGTGAAAATACCGTATATTTACACATTGAAATTACCTCCTGTTCTTGGTTACTGACAATGGATTCCATCTTACCTTCAGTTAAAATACCTGTATAACAGATAGTGAAATGTGCCATAGTTAGCCTATGATTCTCAAGTACAATCTTATCACAGAATCTTGAGAGAGTTTACTAATAACTTAAGAAACCATATAACTTTACCTAACACTGTCTCTGAGACAGTCTGATGTTTTAAGAAAAACTATCAGAGTGTAAAAGCAATTAAGTAATGCTATTTAAGTTTGGATAATGGTGTATATTGCTTTATTGCCTCTGCTACAACTTCTCAGAGGATACTTTCTTATCTGGATACTTATAATACATGTTATCTTCCCCCATTTTCTTAAAATGTGGGTTCTGGGATTAGCAAAATTCTATTAAACACACTTCATAGCTCTTTAAATTTTGTCAGCTCTTCCAACATTTAAAATATACAGAAGCTGTATTTTCAGGTTCCAGATAATTATTTTTTAATTTACTTTCCAATGGGATAAAACATATTGTAAAGGGCAATTATGCTATTATCTCTTCCCCTGCATAAACTTCAGAAATATTATATTCCCTGCCACCCACTGAAGCCAAAAGTATACACACAAGAGTAGTATTTTCACATATGTAAAATACTCCTAATAAAATAGAGATATAAAATAGGAACAAATTACTCAGGTCCACTTTAATAAAAGAGTAGCATTTAAACTGTATACTCTTATGATATTGACATTCCCATTTGTACTTTGTGCATACCGTTTCAAAGCTATATACCCTGTTCAAATGGCATGGTGTGTTTTTGCAATACTGCTTGTGTCCAAGCAGATGCAAGGTTTGTAGAAAATGCATCTAGGGGGCGCCTGGGTGGCTCAGATGGTTAAGCGTCTGCCTTCGGCTCAGGTCATGATCACAGGGTCCTGGGATCCAGTCCCACATCGGGCTCCCGGCTCAGCGGGGAGCCTGCTTCTCCCTCTGACCCTCTCCCCTCTCATGCTGTTTCTCTCTCGCTTGCTCTCTAAAAAATAAATAAAATCTTTAAAAAAAAAAAAAAGAAAATGCATCTAGGGAGCCATAAAACTGGTGGGAAACATATTTTTTCACAGTATTTTAGTACTTTGAAAAATTCAATCACAGGGAAAAATGTTTTGCTATAAACACCTTAAAAGCCTTGTAAAGGCAATGGCTTCCCACAGCACTTGTTTAAAAAATTTTAAGAGCTAGAATAGAGTAGGTCTTATATAATAAAGTTCAAATTCTTTCAATTTCCTTGATTTTTCACAGGCTTTGTTCTCGAAATTTAAAAAGATTTTAAGGGCAATGCAATCTGCATGCAAGTATGATAATTAATAATCTGACCAAAATTTGCAATGTTACAATGTTTACCAAAATGAAACCAGCAAATGCATTTTCCCTTCAACATAGGTTTTACTCTTATGTACGAGATATTGTTTGATGACTAGCTTAGCAAAAAATAAAATGACAATATACATACTTAACATGTTGTATATGTTTAAGTAAGTTCCAAATAACCCAGAGTAGGGAAAAATGTCCTATGTGTTCCTCGTGGTAAAGTAGATTAGAATTTAAATTAGCAGCAAAGACAGTCAAATCCTAAATTCAGGATTTCTGGAGTTGAAATTTTGGGATATTTGATTTAGTTTTTATGCTTTTTTATTTATTATTTTATTTATTTTTTAATTGGTACTTCAAAATCCTGTTTTTGCATGTCTTCTTTAGAGAAGTGTCTGTTCATGTCTTCTGCCCACAGTGAATATCATTCTCAATGGAGGAAAAACTCACAGTTTTTCCCTCAAGGTCAGGAACATGACATGGATGCCCACTCTCACCACTTTTGTTCAACATAGTACTAGAAGCCCTAGCCTCAGCAATTAGACGACAACAAAAATAAATAAAAGGCATTCAAATTGGCAAAGAAGAAGTCAAACTCTCTCTCTTCTCAGATGACAAGATACTTTATGTGGAAAACCCAAAAGACTCCACCCCCAAATTATTAGAACTCATACAGCACTTCAGCAACGTGGCAGGATACAAAATCCATGTGCAGAAATCAGTTGCTTTTCTATACACTAACAATGAGGAAGACACAAAGAGATGGAAAAACATTCCATGTTTACGGATTGGAATAATAAACATAATGAAAATGTCTATGCTGCCCAGAGCAATCTATACTTTCAATGCAATCCCTATCAAAATACCATTGGCATTTTTCACAAAACTGGAATAAACAATCCTAAAATTTGTATGGAACCAAAAAAGACCCCGAATGGCCAGGGGATTGTTGAAAAAGACAACCAGGGCTGGGGGCATCACAATACCTGACTTCAAGCTATATTACAAAGCTGTGATAATCAAGACAGGACAGTATTGGCACAAAAACAGACACATAGACCAGTGGAACAGAATAGAGAACCCAGAAATGGACCCTCAACTCTATGATCAACTAATCTTCAACAAAGAGGGAAAGAATATCCAATGGAAAAAAGACAGTCTCTTCAATAAATGGTGCTGGGGAAATTGGACAGCCACATGCAGAAGAATGAAACTTGACCATTTTCTTACCACCATACACAAAGATAAACTCAAAATGGATGAAAGACCTCAATGTGAGACAGGAATCCATCAAAATTGTAGAGGAGAACACAGGCAGTAACCTCTTTGACATTGGCCACAGCAACTTATTTCAAGACATGTCTCCAAAAGCAAGGAAAACAAAAGCAAAAATGAACCTTTGGAACTTCATCCAGATTAAAAACTTCTGCACAGCAAAGGAAACAGTCAACAAAACTAAGAGGCAATCCACGGAATGGGACAAGATATTTTCAAATGACATTACAGATAAAGGGCTGGTATCCAAGATCTATAAATAACTTCTCAAATTCAACACCCAAAAAACAAGTCATCCAGTCAATTTTTTTCTATTTTTTAGAAAACCTTGGGAATTTATTAAAAATGAAGTTCCTCACTATTGTATATTCTTTTCTACTCAATCCTCATAAATTTCATTTCCATATTTGTGAATGGGAGCTGTGTGTGTGTGTGTGTGTGTGTGTATACTCTCTTACAATTCAAGATAAAGTAAAAGGGTACTTTCCACTTCCTTGTTTTATACCAAAGAGTTTATTCTCTAATATACATTTCAATAACCAATTTTATTAACTGGCACCTTTCCTCAAAATTTACTAGTGATTCCCAATTGTTCTCCCAAATGAATGCTGATATAATCATGAAATGTAATATCTCCACTAATTACTTTTTTATCCAGCTATCTTTTTTTCAATTACATTATATCTGACAAAATATTGAAGCATCTCAAACATCTTGTAAACAATCATTCCCCCTGCCTCTTAAAGATGTCCACACTACTGAAGAAAGAAAAGGTATAGTACCATTTTTTGTTTTTCTTTGAAAGGGAAGGAATAACTAGAATCTATTCCAATCTGTGTTTTTAGCAATTACTTTTACTCTTAGCTCCAGTTTTTCACTTTCTTCTTTCCACTGGACACTTTCACCAAGATATTTTATCATGACATATAACTATTCAGAAAGCAAACCCACCACTTTATTAAGATCACTTATCATCCAACCACAAGCCTCAACTAAATATGACTTCATATCATGATTCTTAGTCATTTTCACCATCTCTTGCCAAGGTTGGAATCCTCCTAATCACTTAGACTCTTCTTTCTCTTTTGCCTATCTCATCATATCTAATCTGTAAACAGGTCTTCTTAATACTACCTTTAAAATGGCTCCTATTCCAACTACCCCACCCCTGGATAGTTAGCTGGAGTCCATAGCTTTGGTCTTTCCCTATTCTATGCCATTTTGGATACTAACACTAGATTAAAATGCCCAAGATAAATTTTATTCTCTTGAACAAACCAATAGTCCCTCAAGGACCTCCATAATTTTACCCTACTTTTTGTGCTTCATCCACAAATACTCCCCCCAAAAATTTCAGTTGTAATCAACCTGTTTGACATCTTGTTGCCTACTACTCATAAAGTTTTCTCATTTCTATAATTTTTCTTCAACACACATATCTAGAATATTAGCCCATACCCTCCACATTTCTAAATATTATCTGTCATTTAAGATCTTAAATTAATGTCTTCCATCGAAGCTTTTCCTATCTCAGCCCATAATAACCTTCCACTTCTCTTAAATCCTATAGTTAATTTTCTGAACCACACATATAGAAATGTATTATCTACAAAAATATGTCTCTCACAGTGTTATTTGCAGCTTTTATTAGTAATTAAATATTTATATGTTAATGCCTAAGTTCCCTAGTTAGACATTTAGACATTAAATAATTTGAGAGTAGAGAATATTGTCTACTTATTGTTCTCTTTTTCTTCTGCACAGAGTACTATTTTGCCATACACACTGTTCATTTAATACATATTTGTAGTTTGATTTCTAAATTACATAGGATGGGAAAAAAACAAGAATGTTTTAAAGAGCTTAGGGATATTTACAGAGCACACATGAAGACTTAGAACACAGAAGCATAAAAGTAAATAGATCCCTAGACTCTGAATCTTTGGAGACTTCCCATTATCCCCAATTTAAGGAAATAGCACTCAAGAAGATAACATCTATTTTGTGGGTGGAATGAGATTGTTACAGCTTGTGGACATGTTTAGTGGTCAGAAAGTCATTAATGAGGATAAGATTTTGAGGTATCAATTCAATCCTGAACAAGTCTCAATTTCCTAAGTCCAAACTGAATAGGTTTTTGTAGGTGGAAAAGTAAATGTATGATTTTCCTAGCATTACTTAACATTTCTTTAAGTAACATTCTATGCTTGATAGGAACTAGGTTCTTGTTCTCTGACAGTTGATTACATAAGTGTTTTTCATATTTAATAACGACATGCTATTTACAATTTAAACTACAGTTATTCTTTAGCTTCTAACAATTTGAAAAAGTGAAATTTCAGTTTGTGGTTTCTAAGCTCTTGTGTACTTGTTCTTTATTATATACAAAAAAATACAATTTAATCTTGAATACTTTTAAAAGAGACTAACCATAGTAGTATGCAACTTAAGCTGTGTGTACACATACAACTATTTTGATCCTTTTCACTGAACCAATTTAGTATAAAACATTTAGTAAATTGAGAGAAAAGGAAACCAATCAATTATCTTACAGAGTTGACTTATTTTCAGATTGATTTGTCCAATTCAATTTCAATGACCAAACTGTGTGTGTGATAGAATCAAGTGCATATAAAACTTAAAGCCATCTTCTTGATTTCTACCTAGAAATAAGGTACATGTGTGAAATATTCTTTCTACACAAATAAAAGAATTTCTGTAGCACTTAATATTATTCTAAACTGAATTACAATTGAGAAATTAATTCAATTATTATTTTCCTTCAGTTGATTTCACCCCTCTATTTTTGTCAAATTGTACATCATTTGTGAAATATGTGACATCTATTTCTAATACCTTAAGAAAAAGGTAGGTTTATGAATCCTTTTGGCATTGTATATTATATGCAGAAGAAAATATTAATTCTATGCTGCAGTATCTCTGTATACAAACATTTACACATAAATGTATAATATTTTACTGCCTTTTGTCTCTCATCTCCAGTGTTGTGCATATAGCAAGCAGTATCTTAAACCTGTTCAAATTCATTTAGAAGAACCAGGAAAAATAGAACTGTACACTGTTATTTGAGGCTTAATAGGTATTAGACTGTTTTTTTTTTTATACTTTTTGAATAAACACAATATTTTTTAAAATTGTAATTGAATACTCAAACAATGAATCATGGAACACTACATCAAAAACTAATGATGTAATGTATAATGATTAACATAACATAATAAAATTAAAAAAAGAAAAAAATTGTAATTGAAGATAATTTAAAAACAGGAATATGTTTTCCAAATTGTACACAGCATTTGAAATTGGCTCCATTGTTTTTTTAATTAAAAAAAATTATTAATACCAGACATAAGCTTTTGGGCTTCTATATTTTTAAAATGTTGTTACTACCTAAAAGTTAGGGGAAATGTGCCGTGTTAACCATGCAAACAAGATAAAATCAAAATTGTCAAACACCCTTTAAAGACTTAACCTACCATGCAGTATTTGAAGATGGAAAGCCTCACAAAAATATCCATCAGAGATAAGGGTCTCCTTTCATGAGGAAGATAAACCTGCCTCATGGGAGTCACTGTTCTTTTCTATTATTCAAACCACAGAGAAAACTCTAAAATTTAACCATTTGTAATAACAATAACAACTTTGTTCTTGTTTTGTGAATCATTAATCATGGTTACACACATTTTTACATGCATGATAAAAATGAATTTACAAATGACACTATAGATGAAGGGCTAGTATCCAAGATTTATAAAGAACTTCTCAAACTCAACACCCAAAAAACAAATAATCAAGTCAAAAAATGGGCAGAAGACTTGAACAGACACTTCTCCAAAGAAGACATACAAATGGCTAACAGACACATGAAAAAATGATCATCGTCATTAGCCATCAGGGAAATTCAAATCAAAACCACACTGAGATACCACCTTACACTAGTTAGAATGGCAAAAATTGACAAGGCAAGAAACAACAAATGTTGGAGAGGTTGTGGAGAAAGGGGAACCCTCTTATACTGTTGGTGGGAATGCAAGTTGGTACAGCCACTTTGGAAAACAGTGTGGAGGTGCCTCAGAAAATTAAAAATAGAGTTACCCTATGACCCAGCAATTGCACTCCTGGTTATTGACCCCAAAGACACAGATGTAGTGAAAAGAAAGGCCATATGCACCCCAATGTTCATAGCAGCAATGTCCACAATAGCCAAACTGTGGAAAGAGCCAAGATGCCCTTCAACAGATGAATGGATGAAGAAGATGTGGTCCATATATACAATGGAAAAAGACTCAGCCATCAGAAAGGATGAATACCGACCTTTTACATCAACATGGATGGGACTGGAGGAGATTATGCTAAGTGAAATAAGTCAAGTAGAGAAAGTCAATTATCATATGGTTTCACTTATTTGTGGAACATAAGGAATAGCATGGAGGACATTAGGAGAAGGAAGGGAAAGATGAAGGGGGGAAATCGGAGGGAGAGATGAACCATAACTACGGACTCTGAGAAACAAACTGAGGGTTTTGGAGGGGAAGGGGATGGGGGGATAGGTTAGCCAGGTGATGGGTATTAAGGAGGGCATGTACTCCATGGAGCACTGGGTGTTATATGAAAACAATGAATCGTGGATCACTACATCAAAAACTAATGATGTATTGTATGGTGACTCACATAAAATAATAAAATAAAATTTTAAAAAAATTAAAAATAAAAGATCTAGAGTTATATAAATTGAGAATAAAGATTTGGCCTAAAAAAAAAAAAAAGTAAATATAAACCCTCAAATGTAGATGCATGGAATCTTTTTAAGAAGGCATCTTGAAATTCTCACAAGTTGGAAAGCTAGCCCCACATGAAAGGACAAATCAGAGAGGGGAAAGTGTAATTAGATATACCTTAGACTAGAGCCAGCCTATGTTAAAAAATGAGTAACTCGTACATATTCTTGAATATCATTCAACTTTAATTAAATAGGTGCTTTATCAAGAAGGAAAAAAAAAAAGGAAAAACTTAAAGTGATTCTCCAGTGACTTAAAGGTGCCTTCTGTATGATACAAACATAAATAAATTTCCTTTTACTCTCTGATTGTTTCTGAGCTATTTTTCTCCCCTTTCCTCTGTAATACAGACATTGGTCAAAGAGGGAAATCTCCCTTAAGTAAGAGAAAAGAGAAATCCCTAGTAGCTTGATGTGTGGACATTATTAATTAAAAGAAAGAAATCATCATGGAGAAAATGGAAATGGGAAAGTGGTGTAATTCAAAAATTTGCAGGGGCGCCTGGGTGGCTCAGTCGTTGAGCGTCTGCCTTCGGCTCAGGTCATGATCCCAGGATCCTGGGATCGAGCCCCGCATCGGGCTCCCTGCTCTGCAGGAAGCCTGCTTCTCCCTCTCCCACTCCCCCTGCTTGTGTTCCCTCTCTCATTCTCTCTGTCAAATAAAATCTTTAAAAAAAAAATTGCATATCATTGTAGTTCAACAATTGTGCCAAGGCATATGCCATGTAAAAGTAAATTCAATTCCATTGAGTGGGGTCTCAAATAATATGTTCCATAACAGCTATGTGCTTGAAAAACAACAACAAAACCCCCCAAATACTGTTCATTATGTATCATATCCTAGCCAGTGTATCTAACTCCTTTTCTAGCCTTAGCAGAACAAAATAAAACTTTTTTTTTTTAAAGATTTTATTTATTATTTGACAGAGAGAGACATAGTGAGAGAGGGAACACAAGCAGGGGGAGTAGGAGAGGGAGAAGCAGGCTTCCCCGCGGTGCAGGGAGCCCGATATGGGGCTCGATCCCAGGACCCTGGGATCACGACCTGAGCCGAAGGCAGATGCTTAACAACTGAGCCACCCAGGTGCCCCAAAATAAAACTTTTAATTTTCATTCAAAAGTGTCAAGGCACAAAATTATTTTTTTTCCATTTAAATCTCTAAAAACATGTTTCTATGTTGGCACTAGATTTTAGTGGTATTGTTTGAAGATTTATTTTTCAATCCCTCATTAAAGGCAATGATGATGAAAGAAAATTATTTCTGCAGGAAAATATTGTTTACTACATTAGTATTAAATTTGTTCCAGTTCCTGTTCATTAAATAAAAAAAAAGCTTTCCAAATCCAATAGCCACAATGTTGTGTCAGAATTGGCACATGAAATACTAATACAAAAATGTTACAAGTATTTATAAGTAGTTTATAAACAATTAACCAAGACTACTGTGAACATCTGAGATGTCATCTTTTTATCACATAATCAGTAAGAATTTTCATCACACTAATTTGGACATGCTGTTTCCATCCATATCCTCATCCATCACTTAGAGTAATTAGTTTGGCTTCCTCCTTATCACAATGATAACTACGACACCAACACTAACTCTTCCTGGCTTGGTCCCTGCAGGTTGCTGATGTATCAGCTGTGGTATTATCATTACCAAGCACTCAAAACCTAATGGGCAGCAACTTGCTCTTTAGGTCCATATGTGCTTGTGCATCTCCATTCTCCTACTTACTACTCCAGAAACTTCTGGTACTGCTCTCTGCTCCAGTTTGAAGGGAGAGGAAAGAGCTAAGACGCATATTTTGTTTATTTCAAATCTGTCACCCCACTTCCAAGTAATTATTTATCTGCCTCTCTTCCTTTCTGCCTTTTCTCTCCTACGCTTCCCCAAAACCCATAACGTAAATGTATGTGGTAGTCTGGCATTATGGAGTAGTTAATGGTCTATTTTGGTTATAGAAAGGAGGGGAGTTCGAACTTCTATCCATGGTTCCTCCTATATATTCCTATAAAGATATGCTTCTTATGACACCACTTATCTTCTTACTTTTATAGAAAAAAAATCACTGAAAGAGTTGTCTATGTTTGTGGTAGCCAATTCTCTTGTAAACTTACTTCAATTAAGCTTTTGCTCCCACCTGTCCCAGACACTACTCTTATAAAAGTGGCCAAGTATTTACATTGCTAGATCCAGGGGTCAATTATTAGCCCCAATCTTACTTGACTTAGCAGCTACTGACACGTTAATCATGCCATTAAAGTATGTACATTATTTGAATTCTGAGATAGCTTTCTACGAGTTTTCTTCCTACTTCATTTACTGTTCCTTCTGAGTTTCCTCCACAAGTTCCTCGTAATTCCAAGACCTACTTTGAATGCCTGAAGGTTCAGTCCTTAAGCCTCCTCTCTTTAATCACTCCTTTACATTCCTAGAACACCTAGAACACTGCTTTGCAGACATTGTAGATTCACAATGATTATTTGTTGATTATGTTTTATTCCATTCTGTTTTGCATAAGGTAATAATATAATAAAGTTGATTTCTCTAAATTTCATATTAAAAAAAAAACCTGTCTCATGAGTTTATAATCATGTGTACATAAATACATCTAATTTGTGGGCATATAAGCATGCACATATATGCACTTATAAATAATAGTGTCTTGAATATAATTTCTTTTTTCAATGAATTTCCTTGGAATAGATCTCACATAATGACTCCCACTTACCATTTCCATTGAAATTACAATTTGTAGCTTGTTAGTGGGAAAAAACTATGTAAAGGATTCAAGCCACTGTGTTCAGAAATGCCACTGATTGTTTCTATTACTGGAATAACAAGCCCCCCAAAATATAATAGCATGCAGTATGAACATTGCCCTTGGCAGCACCATTAAACTGGTCAGTGAACTACTTCAAATAGCTGTGAGTGTTAAACGTTAGTTCAGCCTTAAGTAGGTTGATTTTAATAGCCAAATGTTCACTGCATCTATCTGAACATTCAAAGCACCTTTCAAACTTAATTTTACACAAATGTTAATGACCAGAACAAACTATTGAAGACAAAAAAGAAGAGTAATTATTCCAACAGATGAAAGGAAACAGTAAATGAAGGCTCGTGTTTTAAAACTGTGGCAGTAACTTATTTCATTTTAATGTATTTTTTTTAAAGATTTTATTTATTTATTCATGAGAGAAGAGAGAGGCAGAGGGAGAAGCAGGCTCCCAAGGAGCAGAGAGCCCAATGTGGGACTCGATCCCAGGACCCTGGGATCATGACCTGAGCCGAAGGCAGACGCTTAACCATCTGAGCCACCCAGGCGCCCTAACTTATTTCATTTTAAGGAACTATCCTAAGCTCAAAGCACCATGGAGGTATTTAAACTGTTATTTATGTAAGAATTATTTTCATTTGCAAATACAATTCTCAGGGAAAAATTAATAGCTTTTCTAAGCTTGAGTTATTAATTGAAATAACATAGGAATATTTATTTTCCAGGTAGAACTTAACTAGTTTATAAATGCCAAATTTAGACATTTTCCTCAATGATGAAAAATAGGAATAAATCACAAAAAGATAAATGGACATGATCAGAAAGGAAACAGAAAATTACAAAAGCTGATGTTAAAAGGCTCTTATATGTGGTGGTGGTGTGATGGTAAAGATGCTGACAGTGAGATAAGTCTAATGAGTTTCATTGCCTCTTCCCAGTGACACCAATAGGTGATTCTGAGAATGTGTTGAAATAGTAAACAAACAGAAAAGAACATAAATATTGAAAAAATACCATAGTCTTGGAATTGTTCTCATTATTGCTATGTTGATATTTACAAGTAGATAGTTCAAGCTGTAAATTTCAATCATAAAAGTGTCAAAATAGAGAAATCATGATATTGAAAAATACTTGGAAAGAAAATGAGCAATTATTTGTTAATAAAATATACTGATCTAAAATCAGATTTGTGGTAAACCAAGCCTAAAGCATATTCATTATATACAAAACAAAATAGTTTTCAGCACTTCATTCTATCAGATTTCCTTCAGGAACAATGCAATTTTGTTGTACTAAAACGAATATCTAAATCTTACTCAGATAATTCCATAAAGAAATGCAAACAATGATAATAAGTTAATGACCTACATGTTCTTGTATCCCAGATATTCATATTTCTAGTCAAGATTCTTAAGCATTATGATAAACTCTTTCAGGTCCTACTGAGTTAGAATAAAAACTGGAACCCTGGGGCATCTGGGCGGCTCAGTTGGTTAAGTGGCTGCCTTCAGCTCATGATCCCAGGGTCCTGGGATTGAACCCTGCATTGGGTTCCCTGTTCAGTGGGGCTTCTTCTTCTCCCTCTCCCTGTGCTGCTCTCCCTGCTTGTGCTCTCTCTCTCTGTCAAACAAAATCTTAAAAAAAAAAAAAAAGGAACCCTTCTCAGAGCATTAAATTAGTTCTTGAGGCTTAAAAAAATAAACATGAGGTGAGCTGGTTACCCCTATAAATTGGTCTTTTGGATTAGAAAGAATCATTACCATAGTTTGAAATATTTTATGATTAGATTTGTGACAGAAATGTTAATATTCTAACATTTTAAGATCCTTCCTGGGCAGTAGGAGATAGCCTTGTGTAGTTCTTGTATTTCCATAGAAGCACCTAATCAAATGCTCAATGTGTGTGGGCTTATATGATGATTTCCTTAAGACAACAATATGAGAAATATGACTGTTCCACATAGCAGGGAAGAAAATCTCCTTAGGAATTCTATAAATGTCTTTTACTGATGGTGATGTGACTCCCTTAAGGTAATTCAGCCCAGAATTTTATCTCACAATGTGTATTGAGTGAAGCCATATCAGAACACTAGTTCTATGCAATAGGAGTAGAAAAACAACCTGGTATATTTCTGGCAATTAAAAAAGGAGCTGGAACTCTGTCAATGTGTCTTCCTCTATATCTCCTACCCTTTCCAAATATAATATTCTATCACCAGTATTCCCAGATGAAGAGAAAAACAAAGCACCCAGTTTTTATAATAATTTCACAATTTCACTTTAGATTTACAGTCTGCTTGTATAGCATGAATACTTCTATAAGGTTGAAATTAGGATCAACAAAATAAAAACTAGGTTTGTAAACCCAGAAGAGATAACTGAAACTGATTTCCAGTCAGTCTTGTTAGCAGGACAACTAAATACTCTAAGATGAATAGTTGTTCTACTAACTCAATCATCAAGCATTCTTGGTTGTTTAGGTGAGCACAATATCATACTAAGCACTATGATATTCATAATTATTATACAAGTGCCAAGTACTATCCTAAGCAATTTATATTCATTATCTCATTTATTCCTCTTAACAACAGCATAAGATTGGTACTATTATTTCCTCATTTTCTAGCTGAAGAAATAGACTTTGAGAGATTAAAAAACACTTGCCCAAACTACACAGCAAAGCTCAGAAGTAAATTCAGTTCTGTTTGATTCTAGATTCTGAGCTCTTAACAGCTGTCTCTTAACTACACAGCATAATGCCTGGCTTGTTGTACACTGCACTAACATATCAACATTTTATAAACCCATAAAGTCATATTGTGAAAAAGAACAGACACTCTGACAATAAGGTTTTTGAATTTTCTTACAACAAAGATTCCCAGTCATGATGGCTAATAGGGATATACCTAAACTACATGTTTAAGTAGGTGAATGGGATCCAGGAAGCCAACATACAAAAAACATCAGGTTGAACTGTATCTAGCAACATTCACATAAAAAAAAAAAAAAAAAGTAAAGGCAGTCTTCCACAAAAGAAGAAATGTCATGAAAAAACTTGGCTTACAAGTTTTGTAAATGCTGCATTTTCAATATTATAGTGTCAGTCTTCATTCACTCTATGACAAAGTTGTCAATCCAATAGCAGTCTGGTTTTATTAGACTTTAAACAAAGATCAAAGCAATGATACTGCTGAGTTAACGTTATCTTCCCACTTAAACACTTTCATGCTATGGCATCATTATTAACTTCAAAATTTCTTTCAAAGCAAACATAATGGTACTAGCTTTAGTATCCCCCTTGTCCACAGAAAGCATAATTTCTAGAGCTACTTCAGATATTTGTGAAATAGTTGCTTGAATTTATATTTTTAAGAAATTGTAATGTAGAAAGGCTTTTAAATGTCTACCTTTAATTTTTTGTATATTTTTAGTAATAAAAGGCAATGCAGTTAAACATGAAATATTATTTTCATTCTCACTTTAGATCAATCACAAATGAAAGGCATCCAAAAATCAATTTAATAAGCAAGTCAATTCAGCAAACAAGAGCAGTCTAAGTACAACATTAGCAGCCTCAGCATCAAGTTGACTTGTAAACAAAACTGAACTCAAGTGCTAGATAATGTCACTACAAGCCTCAGTTTTAAGCAAGCCACATAACATTTCTATAATGCTCATATAAAAAGACCATGACAATTTTTGTTTTGTTTTTCAAAAGTGTTACCTAGTAAATGTCACTATAAACACAAAAATAAAATAGCTAATATATGGGGTATAAGCCTGCACCAGTGCTATATATTAAGATTTCAATGCTTGAGGGCAATAGCCTTTTCCAAGGAATTATGCACTGAACACTTTACAAAGTTCTCTATATTGGTGAGTACAATCGGGGGATATGATTGTATCAGGCACTAACACCTTAACAGAAAATAAGGACATAATCTTCAAGGAATGTTTTGTATTTTATTTGCTTTTAATTATTAGGGCCCCAGAACATCTCAGAACTAAAAAAAAAAAAAAATACTGTATCAATTATTTGGATATAATTAAATTATGCATCAAAATGTGCTATTTTCGGGGCGCCTGGGTGGCTCAGATGGTTAAGCGTCTGCCTTCGGCTTAGGTCATGATCCCAGGGTCCTGGGATCAAGCCCCACATCGGGGTCCCTGCTCCGCAGGAAGCCTGCTTCTCCCTCCTCCACTCCCCCTGCTTGTGTTCCCTCTCTCGCTGTGTCTCTCTCTGTCATATAAAAAAAAAAGTGCT
Organism: Neomonachus schauinslandi; assembly: GCF_002201575.2. Classification (NCBI taxonomy): domain Eukaryota; kingdom Metazoa; phylum Chordata; class Mammalia; order Carnivora; family Phocidae; genus Neomonachus; species Neomonachus schauinslandi. The sequence continues at coordinate 55,332,995 of NC_058419.1, forward strand.
ATTTTCCTCTGAAAAGTAAGGTGTTTGGCCACATTGGATGGTTTGACCTTGTCACCTGACCTAGTGATAGAAACTGTCAGGTGAGATACACTCTCTGCCCATAAAGGAATTAATGGATTTATAAATGTACTATTTATCTTTATTTACTATTTGAGGGTGAGAGTTGGACAGGGAGAAAAGGAAGAATTTTGTTTTATGTTTGCAATTGACTTGGAAAAATAGGCTAATCTGATTGGGGAAAGCCAGAGGCAATTCAAGTGAATTACTTACAACTACCTCAAGTCAAAAAAAGCCAAGAGTTCATGTTTCTTCAAAAGATGTTCTGAAGCTAAGGGACTAGCATTGGAGAATTCTTGGACACCTTGAACTTAGGATTCTTCTTTTAGGGTTCCACAGTTTCCATAAAGCCAGGAATGACTTACGATGATTTTGCTGTGAAAATGTAGCCATCCACATGAATATACGGGCATATTAGTGCTTGACTGGAAACAATAAGTGAATTCTAATATATAGTCACTGATAAGTGTATGTTTGTATGTGCTTGTTTATTTACATGTGCTTTAAAATTCCAGGTGATTTCACTGAGCATTCCCCATATAAAATGAAAGCAGACTAAAGGGTCATTTTAACGGCAGTTTTCTACTACTAGAATACCTGAGGAATCTCACAGAGCTTCTGGTATCATTTTGGGTGTCAAAATCAATAATAGCATCTTGTCATTAAAATAATAATTGTGACCCTTAAAATGAAATGACTATCTCAATCTACTCTGATACTGCCAAGAATATGAGAATGTCTATGTCCTCAATTCCTATACAATTATGGCTATATTCCTACATGATTATAGATGTATGCTCCTAGAATTAAAAAAAAAAAAACATAAAGTAATATTATAACACTCCAAGTTATCTCAACTGAGTTAGTAATATACATATCCTCAAATTTTTCTAAAAATTTCTTGGAAAATATTACAAATAATCTTATCTTAAGATGTATTGATTTATTATTTAATTACATTTTATCATAAGTTTATGAAACCCTTGCAAGATTAATTATTTTGAAATAATTGCAAGCAAATTCTAGATTCTACTGAAATTTGCTTCCACACAGGAAGAGACAATTAGAAAAACATGGACTGTAAGCACAACTGACAATTTTCAGTGTTTTACCTAGAATGATTTTGAAAAATCTGTGTCCTTAAATAGGAAAGGTAAATATATAATTTTTTAGAAGCTGGCATTACTAATCATGAAATTCTGCCTAACACAATATCTTTCTCTTTGCTATTTATATTGATAATTTATTGGTGTTACAAAAAAAATCCATTAATTATTTTAGAAATATCAAACGAGAGATTTCGTGTTTAAGTTTGACTTAAAGTTGTGAATGATCTGTCATGTAGAAATACTATTCCATATACTATCCTACAGGGAAAATATTTGTTACATGTTATAGTAATAACAGAGCCAATTATTAATTATTCATAAAAAGAGAAGGAAAATCCAATACAGGGAATAATCCAAAGTAGCTCCTTCTTTTGATTGTGAAATATATTATAAGATCTTAAGAAAATTTTCCTTTCTAATTGTTTGCTTAAACTATAGCATGCTCCCAAATCTCAATTTTCTGAGCAAACATGGGTTTAGTTTTTCCCCCTTATAATCCATCCTGCAAATGACCAATAGACTTACCACTCAAAAACAGTGTTTTGATCACATTACCCTAAGACCTGTAAAATAAAATATTAACCCTTTACCCTGAAAATCCTGACACTCAACAACTGGATCCCACTGACTTTTCCTGCCAGTTCATCTACAAGTGTCTAAAGGATAAACCCTTTTTCACTGGGAAAAAAGGCAGGGTCATTGCCCTAAAGATATCTTATAGACCAGAAGTATGCTGTAGGGCAATCACACCCCTGAGTTCAAATTCTGGTGTAATCCTTATTACCTGTGTCAAAGTGGCCATATTGCCTAATCTTTCTGTTCACCAATATTCTTAACTAGTTCTTTAAACAAAACCCATCTATTAAATGTTTTGTGTATATTTTTTGATTACTTAATTCATTCAATATAGATACATGTTATTCACTAACTAACTTGCTTACACCACTCCCTGCTCCCTCCAGCTGGGTCTGACTCAGTCCCAGAACTAAAGGTACTCTCCACCAGAAGACTGGTGCAAAACTAGCCAACAATATATCTCCCAACTGCATGCTTTGCTGGGCCTTGGTCCTAGCAGCAGCGGCTGGTCATCTCCCAGTGAGGACCTGTGCACCTTGTTAAAACTACACACCCTGGGCGCCTGGGTGGCTCAGTTGGTTAAGCGACTGCCTTCGGCTCAGGTCATGATCCTGGAGTCCCAGGATCGAGTCCCGCATCGGGCTCCCTGCTCGGCGGGGAGTCTGCTTCTCCCTCTGACCCTCCCCCCTCTCATGGGCTCTCTTTTTCATTCTCTCTCTCTCAAATAAATAAAATCTTAAAAAAAAAAAACTACACACCCTGCCAGCATGTGCTTTGTGGAGTGTCCTGGCCAACCCAGGTCTCTGTAGTGGAGGTGTATCCCCTGTGGAAGAGGACCTGCATGCACAATTTATGGGCACCACACCCCTGTCCACACCTATGTTATGGAGCAACCATAGCTAGCCCTGGTCTGGACAGCTATGTCTCTTATGGAAAAGGACCACCACCATCTTGTTAAAAGTGCATACCCTGACTACTTCTTTCAAGACCAAGAGACATAGGTGACTTTCCTAACACAGAGAAACAGACATACAGAGTTAGGTAAGATGAGGAGACAGAGGAATATGTCATAAATGAAAGAAAAGGACAAAATCATAACAAGAAACCTAAGCAGAATGGAGATAAGTAATGTGCCTGATAGAGAATTTAAAGTAATGATCATAAAGATACTCACTGGATGTGTGAAAAAAAAAGTAGAGGACTTCAGTGAGACCCTTAATACAGAAATAAAAAAGAACCAATCAGAGAAGAATATAATAACTGAAATTAAAAATACACTAGATGGAATAAATAGCAGGCTAGAATATACAAGAGAACAAATCAGTGACCTGAAGGAACAGACTGATGAAAAATAATCAAGCTGAGCAGGTGAGAGAAAAAAATATGCAAAAGGAGAATACACTTAGGGAACTCAGTGACACCATCAAGTGTAACAACATATGCATTATGGGGATCCAAAAGAAGAAGAAAGAAAAGGGGGAGGCAGAAAATTTATTTGAAGAAATAATAACATAAAACTTCCTAAACTTGGGTGAGGAAACAGATATTCAGATTGAGGAAGCACAGAGATCCCCCAACAAAATCAATCCAAGGAGGTACACAAAAAGACGCATAGCAATTAAAATGGCAAAAAGCAGTGATAAAGAATTCTAAAAGCAGCAAGAGAAAAGAAGACAGTTACATACAAAAGAAACCCCATGAGGTTATGAGCAGAGTTTTCAACAGAAACATTAGAGGCCAGAAAAGAATGGCATGATATATTCCAAGTGCAGAAAGGAAAAAAATCTGCAGCCAAGAATACTCTATCCAGCAAGGGTATCCTTCAGAATAGAAGGACATATAAAGAGTTTCCCAGACAAAGGTTGAAGGAGTTCATGAATACTAAAGCAGCCTACAAGAAATGTTAAAGGGAAATCTGTGAATGGAAAGGAGAGAACATAAGTAAGAGTAAGAAAAGTAGGAAGACAAAGCAGTCTATCTGTATAAACATATCTGTATAAAGATATACAAATAAGTATATCTTTAAAAATCAGTGAAGAGGGCGCCTGGGTGGCTCAGATGGTTAAGCGTCTGCCTTCGGCTCAGGTCATGATCCCAGGGTCCTGGGATCGAGTCCCGCATCGGGCTCCCTGCTCCTTGGGAGCCTGCTTCTCTCTCTCTCTCTCTCTCTCTGTCTCTCATGAATAAATAAATAAAATCTTAAAAAAAAAATAAATAAAATAAATAAAATAAAAATCAGTGAAGGGACTCACAAAATAAAAGGAAGTAAGTGTGACACCACATAACCTAAAACATGAGGAGGAAAGGAGTAAAGAATGGGTTCAAACTTAAACAACCATCAACTTAAGGTAGACTACCATATGCAGAAGATGTATACAAACCTAATGGTACCCCAAATCAAAAGCCAATAATAGATACGCAAAGAATAAAGAGAAAGAAATCAAAGTATATCACTAAAGAAAGTCAACTTATAGCAAGAGAAAAAAAGTAATGGAAGAATGGAACAGAAGTTTAACAAAAAACAAACACAAAACAAATAACAAAATGGCAATGAATATATACTTATTAACAATTACTTTGAATGTAAATGGACTAAGTGCTCACATCAAAAGACATAGGGTGATGGAATGAACAATAATAATAATAATAAAAAGATCCATCTCTATGCTGCCTACAAGGGACTCACTTCAGACATAAACACACATGCAGATTGAAAGTGAGGAGATGGAGAAACATTTATAATGTAAATACATGTGAAAAGAAAGCCAGGGTAGCAATACTTATATCAGACAAAATTTACTTTAAAACAAAGACTATAACAACAGATAAAGAAGAACACTATATGATCATTAACAGGACAATCCAACAAGAAGACATAACATTGTAAATATTTATGCACCCAACATGGAAGAACCAAAATGCATAGAACAGTTAATAACAAATATAAAGGAACTAATCCACAGTAACACAATAATAGTAGGGGATTTTTTTTTTAAAGATTTTATTTATTTATTTGAGAGAGAGAGACTGAAAGAGCACATGAGAGGGGGGAGGGTCGGGAGGGTCAGAGGGAGAAGCAGGCTCCCTGCCGAGCAGGGAGCCCGATGCGGGACTTGATCCAGGGACTCCAGGATCATGACCTGAGCCGAAGGCAGTCGCTTAACCAACTGAGCCACCCAGGCGCCCAATATAGTAGGGGATTTTAACACTCCTCTTACATCAATGGACAAATAAACCAAACAGAAAATCAACAAAGAGTGTACTTGTGATGAGCATTGAGTTATGTAAGGAATTGTTGAATCCCTCTATTGTACAACTGAAACTAATGTAAAACTGTATGTTAACTATATTGGAATTCAAATAAAAAAAAGAAAAGAAAATCAAGAAGAAAACAGTGGCTTTCATGACACACTGGACCAGATTGATTTAACAGATCTATTCAGAACATTCCATCCTAAACAGCAGAATATACATTCCTTCCAAGTGCACATGGATCATTCTCCAAAATAGATGACATACTAGGTCACAGAACACTGAATGGGTTAATCAAGAAATCAAAGAATAAATTAAAAAATACATGAAGACAAATGAAAATGAAAATATAAGGATCCAAAATCTTTGGGATACAGCAAAAGCATTTCTAACAGAAAAGTTTATAGCAGCTTGGAGTTAGGATGGTGGAGTAGTAGGGGGACCCAATGCTTGCCTTGTACCTCAAACACAGCTAGAGAAATATAAAATCATTCTGAAGACCCAAGAAATCAATCTGAAGACTAAAAGAAAAAACTGCACATCTAAGGGGAGAAAACCAGCCACGTTGTGGAAGGTAGAAGCTGTGGAGAGTTGATTAAGGGGAGAAAAGAACTTTGGGTGCTGTGGAGTGGAGGGAACACTGATCATGGAGAGAGGAAAGAAGGAATGAGAGATAAAGAGAGAAAGCAGCACACAGGGGATTGCACAAGAAAAACTCTTCCCCAAAACCACTGACTGGGAAAAGGAAAAGAGCTGATTATTGCAAGTTTTTACAAGAGGGGAGCTCAAAGACTGAAGTTATACAGTCTGGGCCATTGATGTATTGTGCCTGGTGGGATTAACAGCGCTCCTGTGGAGAAGGAGGACATAAACCTGCGAGCAGACAGCATGGTCTAAGGATTGCCTAGGTCACAGTGGGAGAAACAGTTCCCCTTCTAAGAGTGCATTTGGGAAAGGTGGCACTGCCTCTCAGGGGACAAAAGAGAAGGTGGGCAGGCCCATTAATTAGCAGGCCCATTAATTATCATAACTGCAGAAGCAACTGCTGAAGGCAGCTAACAGATTTTGCTTGCTCTTTACTATAAACTCCCAGGTCCTGCACAGTCATGCAACTACTTTTCTGGGACAAACAGGCAACAGCCACGGTAGGGGAAGACCCTCCCCCAGAGGACCAGCACAGGTCTGTGCTGCACTGAGTCCCTAAAATTTGGAGTTTTTGATACCCAGCTGCATGCCTGAAATAAAACACAGGAGTACCGAACCATTAGGCAGGCACATGGCTTCGACACAGACAGGGTGAAAGCAGGGTTCTGCGGGAAGCCTGCGACAAAAGAAGGGAGATTGTTTGCTCCTCTGTGATGGCTTTCTGAATAGTGGCAGGTGCAAACTCTACTTTCTAGGGACGAGAGAGCAGGATGATGCCATTTTTCTCCCCTGACAATCAGCAGGGACAGACTTCAATGAGAAACACAGCACACCCTAGTGGAGGCTGGAGCCACTTACACCAACCCCCGCCCCACTGTGCCCTACAGTTATATTTTTACTGGGGGAAGTCAGCCTTAGTACCAGCACAGCAGGCATCTCCCCCAGAAGACAAACACACACTAAGTCTACTGATCACAGAGTACTGCAAAGCTTCAACTCTAGTGCAAATAGGATTAGGTTTATTTTAACAAGTATACCCAAGGACACCTAGTTAAAATGCCACACACTGGACAAAGTCCAAAGTTTCCCATGGCAGGCAAGGAGAAACTCTGCAGAAGACAGACCAGAGGAAAAGAACAGCCAAAATACAACAGCAAAGTACACACTCTGAAACACTTTCTGAAGCGTCAGTCCCTGGACATTATATGACCTCTTCTTAATATAGCTATTACTCTCAGGAGCAGAAAATTTAACATGCTCTCCTAACACACACACCCATACACAAACAGTGACCTAGACACAATGCCAAGATGGAGAACATGATGAGGTCAGAGCCATGGATCTAATCAAATCAGATAAAGGTAATATGCCTGAATCAAAATTTCAAATAACAGTCATAAGGATACTAGCTGGACTTCAGAAAAGCACAAAAGACACAGGACATAAAAAGCAGTCTTTTTTCCGCAGAAATAAAAGACTAAAAACTAGTCAAGCTGAAATTTAAAAAAAAGCTATAACCAGGATGCAAAACTGATTGTATATAATGTCAATGAAGATGGATGAAGCAAATGAACCAATCAGTGATATAGGAGATAAAATTATGGAAAATAATAAAGCTGTAAAGGAGAGGGAAAGGAAAGTATTGGATCATGAATGTCAACATAGGGAACTCAGTGACTACATAAAGCATAATAATATTCCTATAATAGGAGTCCCAGAAAAATAAGAGAGAGAAAAAGGGGCAGAGGGCTTATTTGAACAAATTATAGCTGAAAACTTCCCTAATTTGGGGAAGGAAATAGACATCGAAATCCAGGGAACACAGAAAATTGCCACCAAAATCAACAAAAGAAGGCCAACACCAAGACATATTGTAGTAAAATTTGCAAACTAAAGAGATAAAGAAAAACTAAAAGCAGCAAGGGAAAAGAAATCCGTAAACTAAAAGGGAAGGCAAATAAAATTAGTAGCAGATCTCTACACAGAAACCTGACAGGCCAGAAGACAGCAGCATGGTATATTCAATATGCTGAATGGGAAAAATCTGCAGTCAAGAATACTTTATCCAACAAGGCTGTCATCCAGAATAAAAGGAGAGATAGAGATTCCCAGACAAAGAAAAACTAAAGGAGTTCATAACCATTAAAACAGACCTACAAAAAATATTAAAGGGGATGCTTTGAGTCGGAAAGAAAGACCAAAAGCAACAAAGGCAAGAAAGGAACAGAGAAAATCTCCAGAATCACCAACTTTACAGGTAATACAATGGCACTAAATTCTTATCTATTAATAATTACTCTGAATGTAAATGGACTAAATGCTCTAATCAAATGACATAGTGTATCAGAACAGATAAAAAAAAATAAGACCCATCTATATTCTACTTACAAAAGACTCATTTTAGACATAAAGACACCTCCAGAATGAAAGTGAGGGAATGGAGAAATTTTTAACATGCTAATTGATGTCAAAAGAAAGCCTGAGTAGGGGCGCCTGGGTGGCTCAGTTGGTTAGGCGACTGCCTTCGGCTCAGGTCATGATCCTGGAGTCCCGGGATCGAGTCCCGCATCGGGCTCCCTGCTCAGCGGGGAGTCTGCTTCTCCCTCTGACCCTCCTCCCTCTCATGCTCTCTGTCTCTCATTCTCTCTCAAATAAATAAATAAAATCTTTAAAAAAAAAAAAAAAGAAAGAAAGCCTGAGTAGCCACACCTATATCAGACAAACTAGATTTTAAACCAAAGACTGTAACAAGAGATGAAGAAGGGTACTATATCATAATGAAGGGGTCTATCCACAAAGAACTAACATGACACAATAATAATAAAAAAAAGAAACTCAAAAAAACAGTGAAAAAAAAACAAAAAGAATATCTAACAAATGTAAATAGTTATGCTGCAACTTGGGAGCACCCAAATATATAAATAAATTAATAAAAAAATAAAGAAACTCACTGATCATAATACAATAATAGCAGGGAACTTTAACACCTCATTCCCAGCAATGGACAGATCATCTAAGACAGATAATCAATGAGGAAATAATGGCTTTGAATGAGACACTGGACCAGAAGAACTTAGCAGATATAATCAGAACATTTCATCCTAAAGCAGCAGAATACACATTAATTTTGAGTGCACATGGTACGTTCTCCAGAATAGATCACATACTGGGTCACAGATCAGCCCTCAATAAGTCCAAAAAGATTGAGATCCTGCCATGCATATTTTCAGAACACACTACTATGAAACTTAAAGCCAACAAGAAAAAAATTGGAAAGACAACAAATACATGGAGGTTAAAGAACATCCTACTAAAGAATGAATGGGTTAACCAGGAAATTAAAGAGTAAATAAAAAAAAATACATGGAAGCAAATGAAAATGAAAACAAAATAGTCCAGTACCTTTCAGATGCAGTGAAGGTGGTCATAAGAGGGAAGTATATAGCAATAAAAAGTCCTACCTGAAGAAGCAGCAGAAGTATCAAATACACAACCTAACCATACCCTTAAAAGGGCTAGAAAAGTAACAGGAAATAAAGCCTAAAGCCAGCAAAAGAAGGGAAATAATAAAGATTAGAGCAGAAATAAATGATATACAAACAAATAAACAAAAAAACCACAGTAGAACAGATCAATTAAATATAGAGCTGATTATTTGAATTAATAAAATTGATAACCCCCTCACCAGACTTATCAAAAAGAAAAGAGAAAGGAACCAAATAAATAAAATCACAAATGAGAGAGGAGAAATCACAACCAACACCACAGAAATACAAACAATCATAAGAGAATATTATGAAAAATAATGTGCCAACAAATTGGACCACCTAGAAGAAGTGGATAAATTCCTAGAAACATACAAAATACCGAAACTGAACAGGAAGAAATAGAAAATATGAACAGATTCATAACTAGCAAAAAATTGAATCAATAATCAAAAATCTTCCAACAAACAAAAGTCCAGGGCTAGATGGCTTCCCAGTGGAATTCTGTCAGACATCTAAAGAAGAGTTAATACATATTCTCCTCAAACTGTTCTAAGAAATAGAAATGGAAGGAAAACTTTCAAACTCATTCTAATAGGCCAGCATTACCTTGATTCAAAAACCAGACAAAGACCTCTCTATAAAGGAGAATTACAGGCCAATATCCCTGATGAGCATGGATGCAAAAATTCTCAACAAGATACTAACATTGAGGGGCGCCTGGGTGGCTCAGTTGGCTAAGCAGCTGCCTTCAGCTCAGGTCATGATCCCAGGGTCCTGGGATCGAGCCCCACCTCGGGCTCCCCGCTCAGCAGGAAGCCTGCTTCTGTCTCTCCCTCTGACTGCCACTCTGCCTACTTGTGCTCTCTATCTCTCTGTCAAATAAATAAAAACCTTTAAAAAAAAAAAGATACTAACATTGAATTCAATAGTACATTAAAAGAATCATGCACCACAATCAAATGGGATTTATTCCTGGGCTGCAGGGGTGGTTCAATATTCATAAATCAATCAATGTGATAAACCACATTAATAAGTGAAAGGTTAAAAATCATATGAGCCTCTCAATAAATGCAGAAAAAGCATTTAACAAAATATAATATCCCTTCTTGACAAAAACCCTCAACAAAGTAGGGATAGATGGAACAAACCTCAACATCATAAAGGCCATGTACAAGAGACCCACAGCTAATATTATCAACAGGCAAAAATGGAGAGCTTTTCCTCTAAGATCAAGAACAAGACAGGTATGTCCACCCTCACTATTGTTATTTAATATAATACTGGAAGTCCTAGCCTCAGCAATAAGACAACAAAAAAGAAATGAAAGGCATCCAAATCAGCAAGGAAAAAGTTAAACATTCACTATATGCAGACTACATGATACTCTATGTAGAAAGCCCAAAAGACTGCACCCAAAAAATTACTGGAAGTGATATATGAATTCAGCAAAGTCACGGGTTATAAAATCAATGTACAGAAATCTGTTGCATTTCTATATACCAATAATGAAATAGCAGAAGAGAATTCAAGGAATCAATCCCATTTACAATTGCACCAAAAACATGAGATACCTAGGCATAAACGTAATCAAATAGGTAAAACATCCGTACTCCAAAAACTCTAGAACAGAAAGGACACAAAGAAATGGAAAAATATTCCATGCTCATGAATTGGAAGAATAAATATTGTTAAAATATCCATACTACCTAAAGCAATCTACACATTTAATGCAATCCCTATGAAAATACCAACAGCATTTTTCATAGAGCTACAATAAACAATCCTAAAATTTGTATGGAACCACAAAAGATCCTGAATAGCCAAAGAAATCTTGAAAAAGAAAAGCATAGCTGGAGGCATCACAATTCCTGACTTCAAGTTATATTACAAAACTGTAGTAATCAAATGAGTATAGTACTGATACAAAAATAGGCACACATGTCTGCAGAACAGAATAAAGAGCCCAGAAATAAAGCCATAATTTTATGGTTAATATTCAACAAAGAAGCAAGAATATGCAATGTGAAAAAGTCTCTTCAACAAATGGTGTGGGGAATACTGATCAGCTACATGCAAAAGAATGAAACTGAACCACTTTTTTACACCAATCACAAAAATAAACTCAAAATGGATTAAAGATTTAAATGTGATACTTGAAACCATAAAAATCCTAGAAAAGAGCATAGGCAATAATTTCTCTGACATCAACCCTTGCAACATCTTTCTAAATATGTCTCCTAGACATCAGAAGCAAAATAAAAATAAACTATTTGGACCACATGAAAATAAGTAAAGGAAACAAACAACAAAATGAAAATAAGATCTAGTGAATGGGAGAAAATATTTGCAAATGACATATCTGATAAAGTTATTATGCCAAATATAAAAAAAACTTATATAACTCAACACACACAAAAAAATCCAATTAAAAATAGCAGAAGACATGAACAGACATCTTTCCAAGAAGACATATAGATGGTCAATAAACACATGAAAGGATGCTCAACATCACTCAGCATCAGGGAAATGCAAATCAAAACCACAATGAGGTATTACCTCATACCTGTCACAATGGCTAAAATCAACAACACAAGAAGCAACAGGTGTTGGTGAGGATGTGGAGGAAGGGGAACCCTCTTGCTCTGTTGGTGGGAATGCAAACTGGTGCAGCCACTCTGGAAAACAATATGGAACTTCCTCAAAAAGTTAAAAATAAAACTACTCTATGATCCAGCAATTGCACTACTGGGTATTTATCCAAAAAACACAAAAACACTAATTCAAAGGAATACATGCACCCTTATGTTTATTATAGCATTATTTGTAATAGCCAAATTATGGAAGCAACGTAAGTATCTATTGGTAGATAAATGGATAAACAATATGTAGTGTGTGTATAAGTATATATATATATATATATATATATATATATATATAATATATGGATATCATTCAGCCATAAAAAATAACAAAATCTTTCCATTTCCATTGACATGGTTGGACTAGAGTATAATGTTAAGTAAAGTTAGCCAATCAGAGAAAGACAAATACCATATGATCTCACCCATATGTGGAATTTAAGAAAGAAAACAAATGATCAAGAGAAAAAAAGGAGACAAACCAAAAAATAGACTCTCAAATAGAGAGAACAAAGAGAAGGTTATCAGAGGGGAGGTGGGTGGGGCCTTGTGTGAAATTGGTGAAGGGGTTTAAAAGTAGAGTTAGCTTTATGAGCAGTCAGTAATATATGGAATTTTTGAATCACTATATTGCACACCTGAAATGAATATAACACTGTATGGTAAATACACTGGAATTAAAAAAAAAAAAGATACATATGGTCTAGACCACCTGAGTGGTCTCAGATTTAAATTTGCCAAAGAGAATTCACAGAGTGGCAAATAACAGAAAAGGTTAAATTAAGATTTAACATCAGTGTGCTACCCTATATTTCAATTAATAGTACCTGAAGGGAAAACTCTCTAAAAGCCTGTACTTTAATTATTTATACAAATAGATTCTCAGAGTATGCACTAACCCACATTTCTGGCAGGTGCCCTCTGCCTTTGATGCCTTCTAGGGAAAATGCAAATATCATTTGAATACTTAAGGGACATTCCTTTCTTTGTGGTACTTTGCTTAAGCTAGGGAGGGGGGAGAGAAATATATGTTTAAACAAAGCCACAAGTAAACTACAAATTAGCATCATTATAGGATATAAATATTGCTTGTGAGGTTCTAGCTAATAAATTAACTCCTGTTCACGTCTTATGTAGCCCAAAATTAGATAAAGCACAGGAGTTCAGTGGTATTAATTTTCCCACAATAGTGACATTCTATGGTCAATTAAATCCCTAATGTTAAATTAATATTTAAAGACAATTGTCTACAGCAATGATTCATTGGATATAGGTCAAGTCTATACAAGATTAAACTGTTTTTTGGGGGAATGGGTGATATATTTCAGGAAACTTGTTTCTGCTACTTAACAGAGTTAAAATGTACCACTAGAATACATTAAATCATATTGACCAGTTGTGATTGAGAGATTGATCTGCCCATCAGCAATTAATTAATTTCAAGTGTAGGTATTAAGGGCAACCAAGACTCTGGGAGAAAGAACTACTGGGAGGAAGAACAAATCCCTGGACTCAAAGTATTTAGAATCTGGGCGCCTGAGTGGCTCAGTCGTTGGGCGTCTGCCTTCGGCTCGGGTCATGGTCCCAGGGTCCTGGGATTGAGCCCCGCATCGGGCTCCCTGCTCGGCGGGAAGCCTGCTTCTCCCTCTCCCGCTCCCCCTGCTTGTGTTCCCTCTCTCGCTGTGTCTCTCTGTCAAATAAATAAATAAAATCTTTAAAAAAAAAAAAGTATTTAGAATCTTGGTGGTTAAAACAAAGATACGGAGGTTTGCAATTAGTAAACACAACTCACGGAAGAATATAATATAGAGTAAGTTCATGTGAATACCAGGAAAATCTTCAAAGAATTGGGCCTAGAAAAGCTTATTAGCATTTCAGTAGATAAAGGTGAAGTGTGAGGTTTTTCCAAATTTAGTCAATGGCATGAACAAAATAATAATGTATAAGTCATACAGGTAGAAATGTGTGGTGCACATTCAGCAAAGATTTTTAAATCTAATTTGGTATAAAAAGACAAGGCTGGAGATAGAATTTAAAGACAAGTGGTAAAGGCAGTCATATACTGGAACTGGCCTCACACCAGCTTCTGAAGGTGACTATTAACATCTCTTATCATGTCTGTATTCAATGACATCATGTTGTTAGCTTGAAACTGACCACAGTCGGAGAATTTACACCATTTTGTCAAATACTGCAAATCAGGGCTATTTGTTGATTGATTCATTGATAACCACTTTTTAGGATACTACTGTATTTAAGAATTTGAATGCTAGGGTCAGGAAAATATTTATCTTAGAAGACCTGTGTGAGATATTGAAGAATTTTGGTAGAGAAATGATATGTTTTGAGAGTCGTTTCCCTAGAGCTGTAAGTTAAAGCCACAGACATGGACGTGATTTCCAAGAGAGTGTTTAGAGAAAGAAGGGTTCTGAGGAAAGAATGTTTGGAAATACCTAAATTAAAGGAGGAAAAGGAGCTTATCAATGAAATACATAAAAAATGTAGCCAGAAATTAAACCAGAAGATAAAAATAAAGCCAATTCATAAAAGAAAGAAATGTTTCAAGAATGAAAAGACATTAACTTGTAAAAGATATTAACTTTCAAGCATCCTTAAGATTTAAAAAAGGTATTGGGGAAAAGAAAATAAGCAAAATGACATGCTAGGGGTCACATAGACTATTATTGTACATTTACGACATAACACGTAGTTATACAAGTATATTACACCATATGAAACAAAAGATCACTGTGGATCGAGTGTAAAAGGTGTTTTCCTAGAATGTGATTAAGGTCTAGAATAATCTTATATTTTTTTAAGATTTTGTTTATTTATTTGAGAGAAAGAGAATGAGAGAGAGAGAGAGCATGAGAGGGGGGTAGGGTCAGAGCAAGAAGCAGGCTCCCCACTGAGCAGGGAGCCCAATGTGGGACTTGATCCTGGGACTCCAGGATCATGACCTGAGCCAAAGGCAGTCGCTTAACCAACTGAGCCACCCAGGTACCCTAGAATAATCTTTTTTAAAATAGCAATTCATATATAAAAGAAACAGGAGAGAGTATAAATTTCAAGATTCAGTGCCACCATGTTAAATACTATGCATTAAATATGGTGTTGCTGTGGTTTTACCCTGGAATAATTCTTACTATCACGTGTTCTATTACTGACAATGAGCCCTCACCAACCTTTTTAAAGATTTAAAATTGATATCTAACATGTGTATAGTACAAAGCACTTTCATGTACATTATTTCATTTAACCTTCCTAACAACACAATGAATTAAGTATAACTCCCATTTTACCTATGATGTAACTAAGGCTGAGAAATACTAAGTGATTTATCTAACATCAAACATCTGACAAGGAAGACTGTGGAACCATAACCCACGTCTTCTCTTCCTTCCTTCCTTCCTTCTTTCCTCCCTTTCCTCCTTTTTTTTTTTTTTTTGAGAGAGAGCATGGATGGGGGGTTGGGATAGGTAGATGGAGAAGGAGAGAGAGAGGGAGAATCTTAAGCAGGCTCCAAACCCAGTGTGGACCCTGAGTTCATGACCTAAGCCAAAATCAAGAGTTGGATGCTTAACTTACTGAGCTACCCAGGCACTGCCCAGGCCTTCTCATTCCAAGCCCAGAATAATTTTTCCTGTAATATGTTGTGTCACATCTTCCCTTTGTCTTAGTATTTATTTAACTGCAAGGCCATGCTCTTTAATGTAATTAAACATAAAATTAATGACTTGGTACACTGTCTTAATATGTGAAGAGTGACTGAGACTGACTAAATAAGAACATCTCCTGTGATCTGGGGATAAAACCTACTCCTTTATTTATTTTATTTTTTTATTATGTTCAATTAACCAACATATAATACATCATTAGTTTTTGATGTAGTGTTCAATGATTCATTAGCTGAGTATAACCACCAGTGCTCATCACCACGTTTCTTTCTTTAATTTTTTAAAATTTTATTTAAATTTTATTTTTAATTTTTGTTACATTATCTTCAGGTATACAACATAGTGATTAGATAACTCTGAGTTATGCTATGGTCACCACAAATGTAGCTACCATCTGTTATCATACCAATATAATACCATACCATTGACTATATTCCCTATGCTGTACTTTTTATCCAAATGATTTATTCACTCCATAACTGGGAGTTTGTATCCCCAACTCCCCTTCACCCATTTTGCATATTCCCCCATAGCCCTATCCTCTGACAATCATCAGTTTATTCTTTGTATTTATGGGTCTATTTCTGATTTTTGTTTGTGTTTTAGATTCCACATATAAATGAAATCAAATGGTATTTGTCTTTCTCTGACTTATTTCACATAGCATAATATTCTCTAGGTCCACCCATGTTATCTCAAATGGCAAGATCTCATTCTTTTTTATGGCTGGGTAATATTCCCTTGTATGTATATACCCCTTCTTCTTTATCCATTCATCTATTTATGGACACTTGGGTTGCTTCCATATCTCAGCTATTGTAAATAATGATTCAATAAACATAGGGGTGCATATATCATTTCAAAGTGGTGTATTCATTTTCTTTGGGTAAATACCCAAAAGTGGAATTACTGGATCATAATGATATTTTTTAATTTTCTGAGGAACCTCCATACTGTTTTCCACAGTGGTTGCACAAATTTACATTCCCACTGACAAGCACAAGTTTTCTTTTTTCTACACATCCTAACACTTGTTAATTTTTCTCTTTTTGAGTCTAGCCTTTCTGAATGCTGTGAGGTGATATCTCATTGTGGTTTGATTTGCATTTCCCTGATGACTAGTGATGTTGAGCATCTTGTCCTGTGTCTGTTGGCTATCTGTATGTCTTATTTGAAAAGATGTCTCTTCAGGTCTTTGGTTCATCTTTTAATTGGATTATTTTGGGTTTTGTGGTGTTGAGTTGTGCAAATTCTTTATATGTATTGAAAATCAATGCCTTACTAGATATATCATTTGCAAATATCTTCTTCCATTCAGTAGGTTTCCTTTTTCTTTGTTGATGGTTTCCTTCACTGTGAGAAATCTTTTTATTTTGCTGTAGTTCCAATAGTTTATTTTTGCTTTCATTTCCCTTTCCTGAGGAGACATATCCAGAAATGTGTCTCTAAGGCTAATGTCAAAGAGATTACTGCCTATGTTTTCTTCCAAGAATTTTATGGTTTAAGATCTCACATTTAGGTTTTTAATTTATTTTAAGTTTAGTTTTGTGTATGGTGTAAGTGGTCCAGTTTCATTATTTTGCATATAGCTGTCCAATTTTCCAGCACAATGTATTAAAGAGACTGTCTTTTCTATATTGTATATTCTTGCTTCCTTTGTCACAGATTAATTTAACATATAACCATGGGTTTATTTCTAGGCTCTCTATTCTGTTCTATTGATCTATGTGTCTATTTTTGTGCCAGTAACATACTACAGCTTTGTAGCATATCTTGAAATCTGGAATTGTGATACCTCCCACTTTGTCTCTCTTTCTCAAGAATGCTTTCACTATTTGGAGTATTTTGTGGTTCTATACAAACTTTGGCATCATTTTTCTGTTAAATAATCATTGTTCTGTTAAAAATGTTGCTGGTATTTTGACAAGGATTGCATTGATCTGTAGATTGCTTTGGGTAGTATGAATATTTTAACAATATTAATTCTTCCAAACCATGAGGATGGAGTATCTTTCCATTTGTTTGTGTTGTTTCCAATTTCTTCATCAAAGTTTTGTCATTTACAGAGTACAGTTCTTGCACTTCTTTGGTTAAGTTTATTCCTAGATATTTTATTACTTTGGTGCAATTTATAAATATAATTATAAATGTGATTGTCTTCTTAATTTCTCTTTCTCCTACTTTGGTATTAGTGTACACAAATGCAACTGATTTCTGTATATTAATTTTGTATCCTGAAACTTTTACTGCTTATTTATTATTTCTAATACTTTTTTGGTAGAGTTTCAGGATACAAAACTAATATACAGAAATCTATTTAGGGTTTTCTCTATTTAGAGTTTTCTCTATATACTAACATGTTATCTGCAAATAGTGACAGTTTAATGCCTTCCTAACCAATTTGGATGCCTTTTATTTCTTTTTCATGTCTGATTGCTGTGGCTAGGACTTCCAATACTATGTTGAATAAAAGAGATGAGAGTGGACAATGTTGTCTTTTACCTGATCTTAGAGGAAAAGTTCTCAGTTTTTCACCATTGAGGATGATGTTGGCTATGGGTTTTTCATACATAGACTTTATTATGCTCAGGCATGTCACTCTAAACCCATTTAGTTGAGAGTTTTTATTATGAATGGATATTGAATATTGTCAAATGATTTTTCTGCATCTATTGAGAAGATCCTATGATTGTTATCCTTCATTTTGATAACATGGTGTGTCATGTTGATTGATTTGTGAATATTGAACCATCCTTGCATCCATGGAATAAATCCCAATTGATCATGGTGAATGATCTTTTCAATGTATTGTTGAATACAGTTTGCTAATATTTTGTTGAAGATTTTTGCATGTATGTTCATCAGGGATATTGGCCTGTAGTTTTCTTTTTGTGTCTGTGGTGTCTTTGTCTCATTTTTATATCAGGGTCATGCTAGCCTTGTAGAATGTATTTGGGAGCTTTCTTTCCTCTTCTATTTTTTTGGAATAGTTTGAGTAGAATAGGTATTAAATTTTCTTTAAATGTTAGGTAGAATTCATCTGTGAAGCTATCTGGTCCTGGATTTTTATTTGTTGAGGGTTTTTTTTTCTTTTTGATTACCAATTCAATCTCATTACTAGTTGTTTTTTATTCAGATTTTTTATTTCTTCCTTACTCAGTTTTGGAAGATTTAAAGTTTCTAGATATTTATCCAATTCTTCCAGGTTGTCCAAGTTTTTGGCATATAACTTTTTATAGTAGTCTCATAATCCTTTGTATTTCTCTGGTGTTGGTTGTGAATTGTCTTTCATTTATGATTTTGTTTTTGTGGTTCTTTCTCTTTTTTAATTGAGTATGGCAAAGAGTTTATCAATTTTGTTGATTTTATCAAAGAGCCAGCTCTTAGTTTCATTGATCTTTTTCTTCCTTTTCCAAATTTTTTATTTATATACTAGTTAGTTAACATGTGGTGTAATATTAGTTTCAGGAGTAGAATTTAGTGATTCATCATTTACATGTAACACCCAGTACTCGTCATAACAAGTACCCTCCATAATACCCATCATTCATTTGCCCCATCCCCCCCACCTCTTTCCATCAACCCTCAGTTTATTCTCCATAGTTAAGAATCTCTTATGGTTTGCCTCCTTCTCTCTTTTTTTCCCCTTCCCATATGTTCCTCTGTTTTGTTTCTTAAATTCCACATGAGTGAAATCATATGGTATTTGCATTTTTCTGACTGACTTATTTTGCTTAACGTAGTATACTCCGGCTTTATCCATGTTGTTGCAAATGGCAAGACTCCATTCTTTTTGATGGTTGAGTAATATTTCATATATATAATGCTGCTATAAACATTAGGGTGCATTTGCCCTTTCAATTCTCTATTTTTCTATCCTTTGGATAAATACCTAGTACCTAGTAGTGCAGTTGCTGGGTTTTTTCTTCTTCTTTAGTTCCTTCAGGTGTAATTCTAGACTGTTTATATGAGATATTTTATATTTTTGAAGTAGGCCTGTATTGCTATAAATTACCTTTTATAAGTGATTTCATTGCATCCCAAAGATTTTTGATTGTTCTCTTTTCAGTTTCATTTGTCTCCATGTATTTTTTATTTCCCCTTTGATTGCTTCTTTGACCAATTGGTTGTTTAGTATCATGTTGTTTAGCCTCCATGTGTTTGTGTTTCTAGGGTTTTCTGTGTGTGTGTGTGTGTGTGTGTGTGTGTGTGTGTGTTTGATTTCTAGTTTCCTAGAGTTGTCAGAAATTATGCATGGCATGAATTCAATCTTCTTAAATTTGTTGAGGCTTGTTTCGTGTTCAAACATGTGATCTATTCTGGATAATGTTCTATGTGTACTTGAAAGAATTCGTATTCTGCCGTTTTTAGATGGAATTTTCTGTACATATTAAGTCCATCTGGTCTAATGTTTTGTTCAAATACTTTTATTTCCTTATTGACTTTTCTGCCTGAATGATCTATTCATTGATGTAAGTTGGGTGTTAAAGTCCCCAACTCTTAATGTGTTACCATCAATTTCTCTCTTTATGTATGTTAATATTTATGTATTTATGTATTTATTTATTTAAAGATTTTATTTATTTATTTGACAGAGAGAGACATAGCGAGAGAGGGAACACAAGCAGAGGGACTGGTAGAGGGAGAAGCAGGCTTCCCATGGAGCAGGGAGCCCGATGTGAGGCTCGATCCCAGGACCCTGGGATCATGACCTGAGCCGAAGGCAGATGCTTAACAACTGAGCCACCCAGGCACCCCAATACTTATGTATATAAATGTTCCAAAGTTGGGTGCATGGATATTTATAATAGTTATATTCTCCTATTGGATTGGTCCTTTTTTCATTCTGTAATGCCTTTCTTTGTCACTTGTTACAGTCTTTGTTTTAAAGTCTATTTTGTCTGTTGCAAGTATTTTTCCTCTGGCTTTTTTTTTGTGCTTCTATTTGAATGGAATATCTCTTTCCATCCTTTCACCTTCAGTGTGTATGTCTTTAGGTCTGAAGTGAGTCATATAAATGGGTCTTTTTTTTTGAAGATTTTATTTATTTAATTAACAGAGAGATAGAGAGAGAGCACAAGTAGGCAGAGTGGCAGGCAGAGGGAGAGGGAGAAGCAGGCTCTCCACTGAGCAGGGAGCCAGATGTGGGGCTCGATCCTAGGGCCCCAGGATCATGAAATGAGCCAAAGGCAGCTGCTTAACTGACTTAGCCACCCAGGCGCCCCAGGTCTTTTTTTATCCATTTCACCACCCTATGTCTTTTGATTGAAGTAGTTATACCATTTACATTTAAGCTACTTATAGGTATGTACTTATTGCCATTTTGTTAATTGTTTTCTGGTTGTTTTTGTAGTTTTTCTGTTCCTTTCATTTTCTATTGCCCTCTTTCTTTGTGATTGATGACTTTCTTTACTGTTATGCTTGGATTTCTTTCTCTTTATTTTTTGTGTATCTATTATAGGTCTTGGATTTGGGGTTACCATGAGATTCATATATAATATATTAAGTATATAGCATTCTATATTAAATTTATGGTCATTTAAGTTCAAACACATTCTAAAAGAAATTCTTTGTTACTCTCCCCTTCCATGATTTTGTATATATTTTCATGTTACATCTCTTTATTCAGAATTTTTTTGCTTCTAAATATGACCTTTATTTTTTCACTTTAAGAATTCCCTTTAGGAGCACCTTGGTGGCTTAGTAGGTTAAGTGCCTGACTCTTGATTTTGGCTCAGGTAATGATCTCAGGGTCCTGGGAGTGAGCTCCATGTCAAGCTCCATGCTTGGCATAGGATCTGCTTAAAATGCTCTCTCCCTCTCCCTCTGCCCCTCCCCTTACTCATGCTCTCTCTCTCAAATGAATGAATGAATGAATAAATAAATAAATAAATAAATAAATAAATAAATAAATTATATATATATATATATATATTTTTTTTTAAAGAAGTCCCTTTAACAGTTCTTGTAAGACTGGTTTAGTGGTAATAAACTCCTTTAACTTTTGTTTGTCTGGAAACTCTTTATCTGTCCTTCAAATCTTAGTAATAACCTTGCCAGGTAAAGTATTCTTGGTTGTAGTTTTTTTTTTTTTCTTTCAGTACTTTGAATATATCATGCCACCTTTTTCTGGTATGCAAAGTTTCTGCTGAAAACTCAGCTGATAGCCTATGGGCTTTCCCTTGTAGTTATCTTTTTGCTTTCCTTTTGTTGCTTTTAAAATTCTCTCTTTATCTTTAACCTTCACATTTTAATTATTATGTGCTATTATTATGTTATGTTATTATGACCTCTTTGGGTTCATCTTGTTTGGAACTGTCTGTGGTACTTGAACCCAGATGTCTCTTTCCTTCCCCAGATTAAGGAAGTTTTTAGCTATTATTTCTTCAAGTAACTTTCTGCTCCTTTCTCTCTCTTTTCTCCTTGTGGGACCCTTATAATGCAAATTTTTGGTTGCTTGATTTTGTTCAAGAAATCCCTTAACCTATCCTAATTTTTTAAAAATTCTTTTTTTTTTTTCTTTTTGCTGTTCAGCTTGGGTGCTTTTCATTATCCTGTCTTCCAGATTGCTGATCAATTCTTCTGCATCTGCTAATCTACTGTTGATTCCCTCTAGTGCTTTTCATTTCCGTTTTTGTATTCTTCAACTGTGGTTCCTTTTTATATTTTCTATCTCTTTGGTGAAGTTCTCACTATGTTCTTTCACTCTTCTCTCCAGCCTGCTAAGCATCTTTATGATCATTACTTTAAAGTCTTTATAGGCATATTGTTTACCTCCCTTGCACTTAGTTCTTTTTCAAAAGTTTTGTCTTTTTCTTGTGTTCGGAGCATATTCCTCTATCTTCTCAATTTGCTTGACTTCCTGTGTTTGTTTCTATGAATTAGTTAGAACAGTTACTTCCAAATCTGAAGGAATGATCTTGTGCATGGTAATCCCCTGTGTAGATTGTCTGTTTACCTTACCTGGCTGTGTGGAGCTGTGTCTGGTGTGGGCTGGGTGTCTCCAGGCACTCCATGCTGGGGTTGCTGTGGTTGGATGTGTGGAGATTAAGTGGGCATGGGCTGGGGAATTCATGGGGCTTTCTGTGCAGAGTGCCCTGGCAGAACAACTGAAGGTGAAGTGGGTGCAAACTGGAGAGTGGGGGGGGGGTCCCAGGGCTTTCTATGCAGATGGCATCCTAGCAAGTTAGCTGAAGCTGAAGTGGATGCAAGCTAGGGGGTCTTGGAGCTTCACACAGAGAACACCCTAGCAGGAGAGTTACATCTGAAGTGGGCATAGGCTGAGGCATTCCCTAATCTCATTGCACAGACAGTGCCATAGCAGGATACCTGAAGCTGAAATGGGTGCAAGCTATGATGTCTTAGGGTGCTCAGCACAAAGGGTGTTCTAGTGGGGCAGCTGGAGCCAAAGCAGGTGTGAGCCATGTGGTCTTAGAGCTCTCTGTACATGAGGTACCCTAGGAAGTCAGCTGCAGTTGGAGTGGTGTGGACCTGAAATATTCTGGGGTGCTTTGCACCTGTGTCTCCTTGGCAAGATATCTGGAGCACTGACCAAGGGTGTTGCAGTATGCATTACATTGGGGCCACCTTATTAGGGTGCCCAAATCCTGCTCCTGTCCATGCTATCAAGGTGGAGGGGGTACATAAATTGTGGAGCTTGCCAGCCCCTCCAACATGGAGGGGGTTCTAGCAGCTCCCCGGTATTTGGTAGGGTTCTAGAGCTGCTTCCTTTATATCCTAGTTGCTTTTTTCAATTTCAGCTTTTATTTTTCTGTGCTCCATGGCAGACAAATCTGCTCACAGTCCCTCAGTACTATCCTTCCCTACTGCAGTTCACAGCGTTGGGTGTGAAGGTTCCCTTTGTTACTGTATCTCCCTCCCTTTTGCCTTTCTCTATGTAGTCCCTCTATATTTTGTTGTGCAGAAGCTGTTCAGTCAGCTTGCAGCTCTTCTTCAAGAGGAATTGCTCTATAAATAGGTATAGATTTGATGTGTCCATGGAGGAGCTGAGTTCAGGGTCTTCTTACACTGTCATCTTAGACTAGAAGATCCCTAGTTCTTCTTGTGTATGACTTTGGGCAAGAAATTTTTACCTCTCTAGGCCTCAGTTTTTTCATATGTAAATGAGAAACTTAATGTGAGGATTTAATGAGATAATCCATGCAAAGCACTTAGAACAATGCATGGCACATAGTAAGTTCTTAATAAATACTACCTACTTTGACTATCACACTGTGGAAAGCAAAGGCCATTTATGGATATTCAACAGTTTTAAGTGTGTTTGTAGTGCAGGGCTGAGATCTTTCTAGATTGATGATACTTTGATAAATAAGTGCTGGAATTTACTAAGACTGTTCTATGTAAGGTGGATCAGTATGTTTTATGAATAAATCAGTGATCTGCACTCATTATACAGAGTTTGACTTTAACTAAATGTAAATAGCCCCTCCTTATAAAGACTTATCATTTAAAAAGTAGTATTCACAAGTTTTTGAAATAACTATTAAAGTCAAAATTACAATTAGAAGCCATAATGACAGAAAATAAAATTTCAAATAAAAATAGGAATTTTTTTGTGGATGTCTGTACTTTAGAATGATTTAAAATCTGTTTTACAGGGACGCCTGGGTGGCTTACTCGGTTAAGCGTCTGCCTTTGGCTCAGGTCATGATCTCAGGGTCCTGGGATTGAGCCCCACATCGGGCTCCCTGCTCAGCAGGGAGCCTGCTTCTCCCTCTCCTGTTCCTCCTGCTTGTGCTCTCTCTCTCTCTCAAATAAATAAATAAATCTTTAAAAAAAATAAAATAAAACCTGTTTTACAGATGCAAGCAGAGTTCTTTCTATATGCATATAATACATTTTCAATAAATTGAATCTAGCCATTGTAAGAAACAAAAAAATGATATTATTTTAAAATTATTTTTAGCAAAAATGTTTCCATAACAAACATCACTCTTCATCAGCTTTGAAAACAGGCCAACTACTAATAGTGAAGATACACTAATGTTGGCACACAATATAGAGAATGTCAATATATCTTTTCAAAAACAGTTTTGCATCAATTTTATACATTTTTCAAGTTCTTATCTCAAAGCCCAAGCAGTTAATCATATCTTTCAGAAATTATTATACACTACTTCTAATAATTTTCACATAGAAGATTTTATAAGAGAAAAGAAAATATTGTTACCAGATGCTATTACTTCATACCTGTTCATAAACACAAAAAATATACTCAAAGGATTGATAAAAAATAACAGCTACTTCATTTTTCCAATTTTGTATTTCCTTATTTTGTAGATACCCTCATCATTTGTCCTTGTTTTTTCAGATGTCCAATCTAATGTCAGGAAGTGGTTGTTCATTCTGACCGTTCTTCAGAGCTAAGAATCTTTTTCTCTCTTTCTATGATAAACAGAATAATGCTCCTACTCCAAATATGCCCAGATCCTAATTCCTGAAACCCAAGAATATATGACCTTACATGGGAAAATAGAATTTCTGGATGTGGTTAACTTATGGACATGAGATAAGTAAACTATTCTGGATTATCAGAATGGGCTCAGTGTAATCACTTGAGTCATTATATACAAAGGTCAGAGAGATGCAACATAAGAAAGTCTAAATCCACCAGTGCTGGCTTTGAAGATGAAAGAAAGGGGACATGAGCAAAAAAACATAGATGGCCTGTAGAGACTGGAAACAGCCCTCAGGGACAGCCAGTGAAAATGCAGGAACCTTAGTCCTACAACAAACCACAAGGAACTGATTCTGCCAGCAATCTGAAAGACCAGATTATAGATTCTCCCCTAGAGCTACTAGAAAGTAAAACAGACTGCCAACATCTTGATTTTAGTCTAGTGAGGCCTGTACCAGTGTTTTGACCTACAGAAATGTAGGATAATAATTTGTTTTGTTGGGGCACCTGCATGGCTCAGTTGGTTAAGTGACTGCCTTCAGCTCAGGTCATGATCCTGGAGTCCCTGGATCGAGTCCCACATCGGGCTCCCTGCTCGGCAGGGAGTCTGCTTCTCCCTCTGACCCTCCCCCTTCTCATGTGCTCTCTCTCTCATTCTCTCTCTCTCAAATAAATAAATAAAATCTTTAAAAAAATAATAATTTGTTTTGTGTAAGCCACTAAGTTTGAGGTAATTTATTATGATAACAATAGAAACCTAATATACTCTTTATAATCTCATACAGGAAATAACCTCTAAAGATTTTACTTTAATTTTCCCTGAAAAGCTGAATAAAGATAAATAAAACTTGGACCTCATAAGGATCATCTCTCTGTTATCTGTGACTATAAAAAATGCAGCCACCAAAAAAAAAAAAGTAGCCATTCTCATTTATTATGTGCCTCACTGAGGAAAATAAAACATAACCATCTGAGTTGGATCAATTAAAATATATGAAACTGCAGATATTTTAAAACAAGTAGAAGTGTAATCCATATGCCTACATATAAAGGTTTTCCCTTTTTTCTGAAAATCAAATTCAGGCTACATACCTGGAAAGGGAATTTTAGCTAAGTATTTTGAAGCAGAAACAGCTACACTGACAAGATGTTTAAGATATTTAAGTATACTGATATATGGCACATGAAAGATTGAAACAATTGATATGCATCTGTTTCTATTTGTTTTTTAGGGCTCAAAAATCTGATTTTAATGGTTTATTTTACTAATAATTATGAAAGAATGCTAATAATAATTATAATGAAGAAATCAGGGGTGCCTGAATGCCTCAGTCAGTTAAGTGGTTAAACATCTGCCTTTGGCTCAGGTCATGATCCCCTGCTCAGTGGGGAGCCTGCTTCTCCCTCTCCCTCTGACCCTCCTCATTGCACATGCTCTCTCTCTCTCACTCAAATAAATAAATAAAATATTTAAAAAATAATGGAGAAATCATATCTTTAGAACTCATTTTTATTTTTTCAAGATTATTTATTTGAGAGAGAGAGAAGGGCAGAAGGAGAGGAGAGAGAGAATCTCAAGCAGACTCTGTGCTGAGTGTAGAGCAGGGCTTGATCCCACAACCCATGAGATCAAGACCTGAGCTGACATGAAGACTTGGGTGCTTAAGGGATTGAGTCACTCAGATGCCCCTAGAACTCATTCTTAAAACAAACAAACAAACAAAAAACAGTACTATTCTTCATATAAATAATCTTAAATTGAAAATATAAAAAAATAGTCTCAAATTCATTAATACCAATGCTGAGCTCAACACTGAGATGCCACATATTCCCATTTTGCAGATAAGGAAACTAAGGCTTAGAGAGAATAATTTGTCTAGTGTATTATTGGTCAACTATTTCACTACTTCACTCAACATTATCAAGGGCCAATTATGACTAGATACAATGGCTTGTATGTAGGAAAGCTATGCCAAGTACTTAGATGTACATTTCCCACTCTACTAGTTTGCTTCTGATAATATTTTTTTTTAAGTGGGAGGTTGACATCTTAACAAAGATTGTGTCTTTCTTACTCTGAAATAGCAACATGCAGACAGATCTTTAATCTTTCTACCCATCCTAAAGAATAGAAAATACTCAGTTTTCCCAATTACCTAGAAGCTGGCTTCCCAATTTCAGGGACTAGCAAAGCTCCTTATGAATAATAATAAAAAATAATAAAGTCTTTGAAAATTGGAATTGTAAAAAAAAAAAAAAGAAAGAAAACCTTTGAAGAAAGAACATGAAGGAGTGGAGAATAAAGTTGGTTCTCTCTTATTTCAACACCCACTGAGTAACAATATTTACAAGGATTTAAACCAAAAAAAAAAAAAGATCTTTATTTGAGAATAAATGCTTGTAGATACTAATTTAGAGAAATAGGGTCTTTTAGTTTTTGCACTGAACCAAGTAATGCCTTTCAGGTTATAGCTGTTTAAAGGAGCTTTGACAAGTTCATGAGGTGACATAGTCACTTATTTTTGATCCATTTGCAGTTAAATGATGGTTTGAATTCATGATGGTTTGAATCTTTCATTTGTTCATCTGTTTTTACCTTTAACAAGAATTTTTTTAAATCCTTTATTTTTTAAAGAAATTTCAAAAATCTCTTAAAAATAATTTATTTCCTTTCCATCTAAATTCCTCTCAATTTCTAATGTTTGAGACATTATGACAAATATGTCAAGAGACGAATAGCAACTTGCATTTATCTTTTAATATGTATTCCCTTTCTTTTGCTTGGAGGGCAATATATTAGATAATGGATATAGATATAAATAGAATGATATCAAGCTTAACACAGACTTATGTATCTATCAAAATGTATCTATATGAGTGTTTTTTTCTAATAATACCCTATATTTTAAAATAGAGTAGTTAAATGGAGTCCATGTTTAAAGCTGTTCCTGTCTCTATTGAATTTTTATTTATTAAACTACCAATTGCTTTCCTTGAGAGGAAATACGCTCTGCCTTACAGAAAATTGGTACTAAAATCCTGCATAGATTAAAACAGCAGGAGAAGTAAACAAATTAGGTAATGTTTTCAAAGCAGTATGCTGAGTACAAATTTAATTAAAAAGTGTATTAAAGATTAAAGTAGTTGAAATAATAATTGGCACTATAGCTTCTGTCTTCAATGTCTCTCAATTTCTTTTTTTAAAATTTTATTATGTTATGTTAGTCATCATACAATACATCATTAGTTTTTGATGTGGTGATCCATGATCTGTTGTTTTTGTATAACACCCAGTGCTCCATGCAGTGTGTGCCCTCCTTAATACCCATCACCGGGCTAACCAATCCTCCCCCCCTCTAAAACCCTGTTTGTTTCTCAGAGTCCATAGTCTTTCATGGTTCATCTCTCCCTCCGATTTCCCTCCCTTCATTTTTCCCTTCCTTCTCCTAATGTCCCCCATGCTATTCCTTATGTCTTAATTTCTACATCTTTTATGGAACAGTAAAGATTAGATTTTCATATACTTTTTCCTTTTACATCTCTCTCTGTATTGTCTGGATTTCAACAAATAAATCCAAGAGAACAGATGTCTAACATGCATTCTGTATTCACAGAAGTAAACCATTAGTCATGTCAAGGTTACTGAATTCAACCAAGATAAAGATTCCAAATGTAGAGGACAGTTAATGCACTGATGTAAAAATATTGCATCTTCACTTAATATAACCCAATCCAGCTAGGCTATTAATAAGATGTGGGATTTCTTTTCTACCCAGGATTTGGGTTCCATAAACATTTACTGGGCACATTTACATTAGCTAGATGATTTGATAGATGATTTCTTCAGAGTGGCTTCTAACCCTCAGTCAAGAAACAATGAATCATGGATCACTACATCAAAAACTAATGATGTATTGTATGGTGACTAACATAACATAATAAAATAAAATTAAATTAAATTAAAAAAAGAAAAACATATGAGGAGCAATTTTGGATAATCTCTAGTTTCTTGCTTAATTTAATCTCACTTTTCCTTTCTTTAGGGAGTTCATATAAAGTATAAGATAACTATATCTGAAGTCTTTAGAGATCTAAATCTATAGTTTGTTGTTTCTGTGACTCTATTATGAAAAGCTCTATTTGAAAGCTTTTTTTCTTGTGAGCTCATATCTGGTTAAATTTAAACTGTGAGAATCCCAAGGGCCTAAAATGAAGATGCTTTTCTTCAGAGAAAAACTATGTTTGTTTATGTTAGAAGTTAGGTGGTGCTACTGATATGGGGAACCTGGCTTAATGTAGGAGTCTCCAGCTCAGCATCCTCACCTTACTTTATCTTGATGGCCACCCAGTTATCCTTTAAGTCTATTACTGTTTATTTTATTTTTTTATTTAAAAGATTTTATTTATTTATTTGACAGAGAGAGACAGCGAGAGAGGGAACATCAGCAGGGGGAGCGGGAGAGGGAGAAGCAGGCTTCCCGCCAAGCAGGGAGCGTGATGTGGGGCTCGATCCCAGGACCCTGAGATCATGACCTGAGCTGAAGGCAGATGCTTAATGACTGAGCCACCCAGGCGCCCCAAGTCTATTACTGTTTAGAGCAACTTTCTTGAACTCTTGGTTTCAATTCCATGTATATTTTCTTATTTCCTTTCATCATTCTTTTCTCCCTTCTTCTCTTTTCTCTGTCTTTTTCTCTCCCTTTTTCTTGTTCACTAGGAATTACCCCTTGTGAGTCTAACAATGCATTAAAAAGTATGTTCTTTTAATGAAGATTTAATTATATTGTAGCTCTTCAGTGTATCTAACTTGATATTGTTGAAAGCTGAACTCTCAATATATGTTTACAACAAATGAATAAATGTGTGTCACTGTGTGTTTAAGCTCCCTGCATATTATAACACATTTATGCAAAATGTTACTTGGGAAGACATATACCAATCTGCTAGAAAAAGTAAATGAAAACCTTGACAAAATATTTATTATTAGGAGATTAAACCTAAAAATTGACATTTTTAGTCTTAAAAATACACATGATCATTCTATAAAGATAGTAATTAACATGTGGTGCTCTTATCTCAACAAATAAATTCTTGTCTAAAGGACAAGAATAACTAAATTAGAATAAACAAAAATACATTACTATGACTCTTGATTTGTCACTGAAATTATAAAGAAATTGTTTTGGATCAGAATATACCAGTTTTACAGAAATTAACAGCAGATATTATCCTTGCATAACACATATTGCTAGAATGATAGGTAATTATGGAAGTCTTTTACTTTTAAGATTTTATTTATTTATTTGAGAGAGAGAGAGAGCATGAGTGGTGAGAAGGGGCCAGGGGACAGGGAGAAGCAGACTCTCTGCTGAGCAGGGAGCCCAATGTGGGGCTCGATCCTAGGACCCTGAGATCATGAACTGAGCCAAAGGCAGATACTTAACTGACTAAGCCACCCAGATACCCTTAGAATGATAGGTAACTATGGAAGTCTTGAAAAAAGAAAAGAGACTAAAATGTACTTAAAAGTGTTATATTTTATAATAGGGAAGAATCAAGTAAACCGATCTATTTCTTTTTTACTTTTGTATTCAAATGACTACATTTTTAATTAGTTTAAACTTGAATAAAGACATGCAACTTAATAATACAACTCTAATAATACCATAGGAAGTCTCTTAGGCCAGAGCTTTATGAATATGATTATGAGACTATTAATGTAAAATTAATAATAACAAGTAAGTTTATATTATTTGAGCTCTCATGTTTTATTTTATTTTTTATTATGTTCAGTTAGCTAGTACATCATTAGTTTTTGATGTAGTGTTCAATGATTCATTAGTTGCATATAACACCCAGTGCTTATCACAACACATGCCCTCCTTAATACCCATCACCCAGGATCCCCCCACCCCTTCCCCTCTGCGACCCTCAGATTGTTTCCCAGAGTCCATAGTCTCTCATGGTTCATCTCCCACTCTGATTTCTCCCCCTTCAGTTTTCCCACCCATCCCCTATGGTCCTCTGTGCTATTCTTTATATTCCACATATGAGTGAAACCATACGATAATTGTCTTTCTCTGCTTGACTTATTTCACTTAGCATAATCCCCTCCAGTTCCATCCATGTCGATGCAAATGGTGGGTATTCATCCTTTCTGATGGTTGAGTAACATTCCATTGTATATATGGACCACATCTTCTTTATCCATTCATCTGATGAAGGGCATCTTGGCTCCTTCCACAGTTTGGCTATTGTGAACATCGCTGCTATGAACATTGGGGTCCATGTGCCCCTTCTTTTCACTACATCTGTATCTTTGGGGTAAATACCTAGTAGTGCAATTGCTGGGTCGTAGGGTAGCTCTCTTTTTAACATCTTGAGGAAGCTCTAATATTTTAATGCAATACAATCTCAAATATTGCTTTTAGAATTTAGCTTCCATAAAAAGACATGCATGCATGTCTGTGCACGCACACACATACTCGCACACATATACTCACACACACACACACACACACATACACCATGGCTTATTCATCATTTAAGAAAGGCTCTAGGTTAAAGAGAACAGAAATACACTGATTATGTCCAGTTTGTTTTGTGTGTTATTACTGGTTTTTAAGCTGATGGTTTAAATAAGTATGTTTTGAGAACTATAACAAATCTGTATATCAGGTATAAATAATTTTTTAAAAGTGAAATTCTGTCATATTCTTCAAAACAGGTCAGATAGTGTCAAAAGTGTTGCAGCTGACCCTGATAGATCTTGATACAAAGGAAAAAAGACACAAAAGAGGATTTCTAAAAGGTAAAAACTACTAGCTTTATCTGCCTTGTTTGAGATTGTCAAATTATTCCCAGAAGTGGCCTTCATGGTAACCACATCTTTATAAAGAGCATTAGACTCTGTTCTAATGTGATTTTCAGATATGGGTAATATGAATTGAGATAAAGTTAGTTTATTTCAAAACTCCTTGTCATTTTAATCTTCAATGTTAAATTATTAACATTAAAGGCTTTGTTTGCCATGATCTTACAAAATGTGGAAAAGGAGTGGCTGATCTTTAATCTGGAGATTTGATTATAGTAGAAATAGATATAAAGACATATATTTACCATCAAAAACAACCTTGAGGACAAATATAAAATCATGTCTTGACCTATGTTCCTCAAAAATAGCATGAAAATAGTCTCTAGTTCATAGGTCACAGCTAATCCAAAATAATAACAGGTTAAACATGTTGTAGGTGTTGTAAAATAACATTGCATTTAAAAATCTTTAAATTTAATGTATACATTGGTTTTTCAGCTCATTGTTTGTACCTTGTTCACCCTATCTGGATGCTTTCAGTTTAATCCCTAAAAAAAAGCTTCTAGAGAATTAATCCTCATATCACACTTGCCTATTGATATTTCAGGTGCTGTGTGCCTGTTTTATCTATCCTACTTTCATCACTGTAAAAAAATTAATTATTTTTTTCAAACAAGTACCTCAAACTGTACAATATATTTTTCCACTAATGAAATCTGTGAGGTTAAAATAAAGGTAGAGAACACTCCCACCTCATTATATAAGACTAGTTTTCCAACTCATTCCATGAGGCAGTAATTCCCTGATACTAAAACCAGACAAAGACATCACAAGAAAAAAAAAAAAAAGCTGTAGAAAAAACCAATTGTGAATATTAGTGCAAAAAATGCTCAACAAAGTATGAGCAATTGAAATTGAGCAGCATGTAAAGATGATTATACACCATAGCCAAGAATGTTTTACCCAAAGACAAAAAGTTCAACATACAAAAAATAGTAAAACTATCTCTTTTTGCAGATGACATGATCTGATATGTAGAAAACCCTAAAAACTCCACAAAACCCTGTGAGAACTAATAAATTCATTAAAGTTGTAAGATAAAAAAATCAACATACAAAAATCCACTGTTTCTATATACTAATAAAGAACTATCACACAGAGAAATTAAGAAAACAATCTTAATTACAGTTGCATTGAAAAGAATAACATATCTAGGAATAAATTTAATCAAGATGGTTAAAAAAACATTGTACACTGAAAACTACACAATGTTGTTAAAAGAAATTAAAGAAGACACAAATAAATGGAAAGACAACTCATGTTTGTGAATTGGAGACGTGACATTGTTAGAATGTCCATACTTCCCAAAATAATATGTAAATTCAGTGCAGTCTCTATTAAAGCCCCAATGACAGCTTTTTACAGAAATAGAAAAAACAGTTCTAAAATTCATATGGAACCACAAAAGATCCCAAATGTATACAGCAATCTAGATAAAAAATAAAATAAAAAGAACAAAGCTTGAAGCATACTTCTTGGCTTAAAATTATATTACAAAGCTACAATAATCAAGAGTATCATACTGGCATAAAAACAGACACACAGATGAGTGGAACGGAATAGAAGGCCCAAAATAAATCCACTCATATATAGTCAACTGATCTTTGACAAAGGTGCCAAAAATACATAATGGACAAAGGATAATCTCTTCAACAAATGGTGCTGTGAAAACTGGATATCCACATGAAAAATAATGAAATTAGACCCTTATCTTACATCTTACATAAACTCAAAATGGATTAAACACTTAAACATAAAACCTGAGATTGTAAAACTCAGATGAAAACATAGGGGAAAAGCTTCATGACAACAGTCTAGGCAATGATTTCTTGGATATACCACCAGAAGCACAAGCAACAAAAGTGAAAAAGACAAGTGTGAATACATCAAACTAAAAAGCTTCCATGCCATAAAAGGAAAACAACACAGTAAAACAGCAACCCACAGAACTGAAGAAAATATTTGCAAACTACACATCTGATAAAGAGTTGATATTCAAAATATATAAGGAACTCCTACAACTCAATAAAAAAGTAAAACAAATAACCTGTTTTGTTTAAGTAAAAGTTTTTTAAATAGACTTTTCTCCAAAAAAGACATACAATTGGCTAACAGGTATATAAAAATACAGTCAACATCACTAATCAAGAAAATTCAAATCAAAACCACAATGAGATTTAACCTTACACCTGTTAGGATAGTTATTTAAAAACATAACAAGTGTTTATCTGATAAAGGGTTAGTATCCAAAATATGTAAAGAACTTATAAACCTCAACACCTCCCCAAAATAATCTAATTAAAAATGGGCAGAAGACATTAATAGACATTTTTCCAAAGAAGACATATGGATGACCAACAGAAATATGAAAAGATGCTCAACATCACTCATCATCATGGAAGTGAAAATCAAAACTACAATGAGCTATCACCTCACACCTGTCAGGATTGCTAAAATTAATAACACAGGAACCAAAGATGTTGGCAAGCATGCAGGAAAAGGGGAACACTCTTGCACGGTTGATAGGAATGCAAACTGGTGCAACCACTCTGGAAAACAGCATGGAGTTTCCTCAAAATGTTAAAAATAGAACTACCCTATGATCCAAAAACTTCACTACTAGGTATTTACCCAAAGAATATAAAAATACTAATTGAAACGGATACATGCATCCCGATATTTATAGCAGCATTATCTACAATAGTCAAATTATGGAAACAGCCCAAATGTCCATTGACTGATAAATGGATAAAGAAGTGATACACACACACACACACACACACAGTGGAATATTCCTCAGCCATAAAAAAGAATGAAATCTTGCCATTTGCAACAAGATGGATGGAGCTAGAGAGTATTATGCTAAATGAAATAATTCAGTCAGAAAAAGACAAATACCATATGATTTCACTCATATGTAGAATTTAAGAAACAAAACAAATGAGCAAAGGGGGAAGAAAGGATAGTGAGGCAAACCAAGAAACAGACTCTTAACTATAGAGAACAAACTGATGGTTACCAGAGGGGAGGTGGATGGGGGGATAGGTTAAATAAGTGATGGGGATTAAGGAGTGTACTTATTGTGATGAGCACGGGGTGTTGTATGGAAGTGTTGAATCACTATATTGTACACTGGAAAATAACATCACATTGTCTATTAACTAACTGGAATTTAAATAAAACTTAAAAAGAAAAGATAACAAGTGTTTGTGTGGATATGGAGAAATTGGAACCTTTGTACACTATTGGTGGGAACATAAAATGGAGCAGTCACTATGGAAAACAGTATGGAGGTTCCTTAAAAAGTGTAAAATATAAGTACCATATGATGAAGGAATCCCATGTCTGGGTATATATCCAAAATTGAAATCAGGAACTTGAAATGATATCTGTACTCCCAAATTCATTGCAGCATTATTTATGATAGCATAGATATGGAAACAACATAAATCTCCATCAGTGGATGAATGGATAAAGAAAATGTAGTATATATCCACAATAGAATATTATCCAGCCTTAAAAACAAGAAAATCCTGACATATGCAACATGGATGAAACTAAAGGACATTATGCTAAGTGAAATAAACCAGTCAGAAACATAAATGTTGTATGATTCCACAATGTGAAGTATCTAGAATAGCCAAACTCATAGAAACAAAGAGGAGAATCATGGTTGTGTGGGACTGGAGAGAGGGGAATGGAAAGTTGTTCAATGGATACAAAGTTTCAGTTATGCAAGATAAATAAATTCTGAAGATATGGTGTACAACATTGTGCCTATAGTGTTATAGTGAAAAATAATGTATTGTGCACTTAAATTTTATTGAGGATAGATGTCATGTTAAATGTTCTTATCATGATAAAATGATAAAATTATTTTTTATTATTATAAGTAAAATTTTCTTTAAAAATTAAAAAAACACAATACACTTATTAATAGAATAAAAGGCAAAAACCACATGATCATCTCAATGAAAGCAGAAAAATAACATCACAACTCTAACAAATTTTCGTGCAACAAAATTAGGCCTAGAAGGAAACTTCCTCAACCTGATAAAAGGCATCTATGAAAAACCCACTGCTAATGTCATACTTAATGATGAAAGACTGAATTCTTCCCCCCTAATTTCAGGAATAAGACAAGAATTTCCACTCTCACCACTATTGTTCAACATTATACTAAAGACTCTAACCAGGGGAATTAGATAAGAAAAAGACATACAGATTGGAAAAGAAGTAAAACTACATTTTTAGAAGTCATGATTTTATATGTAGAAAACCTTAAGGAATCTACAGAAAAAAGATATTATAACTAATAACCAAGATCAACAAGGTTGAAGAATACAAAATCGATATAGGAAAATCAATTGCATTTCTATACAAAATTGAAATTAAGAAAACAATCCCATTTACAATTGAATAAAAAATATTGAAAGGGCGCCTGGGTGGCTCAGTTGGTTAAGCGACTGCCTTCGGCTCAGGTCATGATCCTGGAGTCCCGGGATCGAGTCCGGCGTCGGGCTCCCTGCTCGGCAGGGAGTCTGCCTCTCTCTGACCCTCCCCCCTCTCATGCTCTCTATCTCATTCTCTCTCTCAAATAAATAAATAAAATCTTTAAAAAAAATATTGAAAAATAAAATACCTAGGAATAAACTTAAAAAATAAGTGTAAAACATATCTTCTAAAAACTACAAAATATTATTGTAAGAAATTAAAGAGAACCTAAATAAATGGAAAGATATTTCATGTTCATGGATCAAAATACTTGGTACTGTTAAATGGCAATATTGCCCAAATTTGATCAATAGATTCAGTATAATTTCTAATGGAATTCCAGTTGCCTTTTTAGAATAAATTGATTCTGAAATTCTTATGGAAATGTAAAGGACTCAGAATTTCCAAAATAATCTTGAAAAAAAAATAAAAGAACAAGATTAGAGGACTCATATTCTGAAATTTCAAAGGAAAATCTGTGCCCTAAAATGGCCGATCAAGCCAGTGAGAGAGTCCCAGGCCTTGTCCCGGGGCTTTTCCAGGTCTTTCTCCCTGCCCCGCTTTGCGCACGTGCCAAAAGTGCCAAGTATGTGGAAGTAGAAGTGTATAAATTGCCCCCTTTGTTTGTGCTTGGGGCTCAGACTTTCGGAGATCACTCTCCTCTGAGCCCACCTGCATTAAATAAACCTCCTATCTTCCAAGATCTCTGAGTGCCACTTGGTTCTTCCATCAGGCGATCCAGTCCAGGTTCTGTAACATTTGGTTCCCTGGCTGGGAAACCCAACTGAGCTGGCCCATTGTTGTCACCAGTTTGGGGGCAATGGCAGGGCAGTGACAGAATGAGAGAACATAATGGAGAAGGCACGCCCTGCCTAATTTTCAGCAGTCTCCCACTCGGGTCACCTCGGGCCAGCCCCGCTCTGCTGTTCCCGCCAGACTCGAGGAGACTTGGCAGGTGAGGACCTGGTCCCGACGTCGGATTATGGTAAGGCCTGGAGCCCCAGGACCCAGATAGGCCCACCCATTGGGGTGGAAGGGGAGCCTGATCATTTCCCAGAGACCTCTTAGAGGTCTCACAGGTAGGGATTCCCAGGGAGGGAATGTAATAACCTCTGGAGTGTGAATGTGTGAGTGAATGTGCAGTCTGACCTGGCTTGCCCAAGCAGACTGATTCTGTGACTCCACGGGCAGGCACCCTTAAGATCCCCAGAAGCCTACAGAGTCTGAGTGGGCCCGTCTGTGATTCCGTGGTGAACAGCATACAGTCTATGGCAGCACCGGAATAGTTTCCAATCATAAGTCACAACGCTGAGATGGCTACGGCTAAGCCTCTCCTAAGCTCCTTTGGGACACGGCCAGACAGGCATCTGATTGGTCTCCTCACCTCAGGAGGCACCCCCCTCTGTCTCTGTGCCACTGCACATGGGGACAACACCATGAGGTCAGGGCAGAGTAAACCTACGGTTCTAGAGACCATGATCAAAAATTTCAAGAAGGGGTTTTCAGGAGACTATCAACCCTGGCAAGTTGATAACCCTATGTGAATTGGAATGGCCCACCTTTGATGGGTGGCCTTCAGAAGGGACATTAGATGTCCCAACTATTCATTGAGTATGGCAAATAATAACAGGAGAACCAGGACTCCCTGACCAGTTTCCGTACATTGACCCCTGGCTAGGAATTGCTCAGACCCTTCCCCCCTGGGTGCAATTCACTTGCAATAGGCAGGGACAGGCCAGGGTCTTAATTGCCTCATCCAAGCAACCTAAAGAAAATCAGCAAAAGCCCCAGTCTCCACAAATCCTAGCCGGAGATCCCGAGGATGAACTGACCCTGCTCTCACCGTATGTACCCCAAGACCATCTACACCTGGCTCTTCAGCTCCAGACACTCCACCACCATCAGTTTCACTGGTGCCCCTAGATCCAGAGGATCCACTGGCGTCCCCAGGCCCAAAAGATCCACTTTCTCCAGGACCAGCAGCCAGGCTGTGCCCCAGGGTGGGCCCAAGCACCCTCCAAATGCTGGTGTGAGAGACGTGGGAACCTGAGAGGC
Organism: Neomonachus schauinslandi; assembly: GCF_002201575.2. Lineage (NCBI taxonomy): Eukaryota > Metazoa > Chordata > Mammalia > Carnivora > Phocidae > Neomonachus > Neomonachus schauinslandi. The sequence continues at coordinate 55,371,279 of NC_058419.1, forward strand.
ATGATGAAGATGGGACGGTCCAACCCAGCCATTCCATGATGTATTATCAGCCCTTCTCCACCACCAACCTCCTCAACTGGAAACATAACACCCCATCCTACTCTGAGAAACCACAGGCTTTGGTAGACCTCATAGACTCCCTCTTCCAGACTCATCTGCCAACCTGGGAAGACTGCCAAGAGTTACTCCACACCCTGTTTAACACAGAGGAAAGGAGGAGAATAATGAAAAATGCATGGCAGTACCTGGAAGAGCACACACCAGTGGGAGTCATCAAACCTGCTGCCTGGGCTAATACAGCTGCACCCGAAGAGCACCTAGCATGGGACTTCACCACAACCTAGGGATAGGCCCACATCGACCGGTACCAGGAAGCCCTCCTCCAGGGAATCCAGGCAGGAGGTAAAAACCCATGAACATGACTAAGGTATCCTTGGTCACAACCAGAGAAGTCCCCCAGGGACTACTACGAAAGACTATGTAAAGCCTACAGGATATACACTCCATTTGACCCCGAGCCACAGGAAAGCCAACAGATGGTAAACACCTCCTTTGTGCCTCAGGCTGCCCCAGACATCAGAGAAAAACTTCAGATACTAGAGGGTTTCGCCAGGATGAACATCACCCAACTAATAGAGATTGCCAATAAGGTCTACATGAACAAGGAGGTCACAGCTGAATGGGAAGCTGACAAAAAGATGAAGCCTCCACACCACCACCCTGAAAGAAAAGGACAACACAAAGATGGGGAGACCCCAACTACCGAAAAGGGGGAAACCCAGAACCCCCTTGGCAAGTGATCAATGTGCCTACTGTAAAGAGAAAGGGCATTGGAAAAACGAATGTCCCAACTGGGGAAAGATTCAAAAGCCCAGCTGCTACAGGGAAAAACCCAAAAGGAGGACCTCATAGGCCTTGCAGGAATGGACTCAGACTGAGGGGAACTGGGCTCTTTCCTCCTTGGCCCCCATGAGCCCATGGTCAAAATGAAGGTAGGGGGTCAACCAGTGACTTTTATGGTTGATACTGGGGCCGAGCACTCTGTTGTCACCTCCCCAGTGACCCCTTTCAGCAAAAGGCCTGCAACCATCCTTGGGGCCACCAGGACACGGATGATACTACAGCCCTTTTGCCAGGCTCATCAGTGTGAACTCAGGGGCCACAAGGTCCGACATGAATTCCTTTATCTGCCTGATTGCCCCATCCCTCTCCTGGGCCAAGACATACTCTCCAAGCTTAAGGCTCAGATAATCTTTGAGCCCACTGGCCACACTAGCCTCCAATTGAACCCAAGGCAAGAGGAGATGGGGTCTCTAATACTAGCAATTACCATGCCAAGGGAAGAAGAATGGAGGCTATTCTGTGCCCAGGCCCAATCGATCAACCTGCTGGAGTTCAGACTCACCTTCCCTTTAGTATGGTCTGAAAACAACCCACCTGGACTAGCCCGGAATCGGGCCCCTATCATTGCTGAACTGATCCCAGGAGCCCAACCTCAGAGGCAAAGGCAATACCCCCTTCCACAAGAAGCTAAGATCAGCATCCAAGAACATCTGACCAAACTCAAAGAAGCAGGTATTCTAGTCGAGTGCCAGTCGGCCTGGGATACCCCACTCCTGCCAGTCAAGAAGCCAGGAGGGGGATACTGAGCAGTTCAAGACCTGCGGGCCATCAACAAGGTGACCATCTCTCTGCACCCAGTGGTCCCAAATCGATACACCCTCCTCGGCCAAATCCCAGGGTCAGCCAGATGGTTCACTTGCCTAGATTTGAAGGATGCCTTCTTCTGCCTCCGCTTAGCTCCCCGGAGCCAGCCACTATTTGCATTTGGATGATCTGAACCTGATATAGGATGCCAGATGTGACTGACTTGGACGCACCTCCCGCAGGGGTTTAAAACTCACCAACCCTCTTTGGGGAAGAGCTGGCTGTGGACCTCACCATCTTCCCAAGAGGGGCCACATGATGCACCCTCCTCCAGTATGTGGATGACCTCCTTCTCGCCAGTGACACACAAAAAGACTGCACAAAAGGCACAAAGGCCCTCCTATAGCTCCCGTCAGACTCAGGATACCTAGCCTCATGGAAGAAGGCACAAATCTGCGAGCAACAGGTCTGATACCTTGGTTTCCTCCTCAGCCAAGGGAAAAGAGAACTAGGGCAAGAGAGGAAAAGGGTCATCAACTCCTTACCACAGCCCCAGACAAAAAGGGGCCTACAAGAATTCCTGGGGCTGCAGGATTCTGCCGCATCTGGATCCCTGGGTTCTGGGCAATAGCAAGACCCCTTTCATGATCTCTTAGGGGGACCAGATCGAGAGCCCCCTGCCTGGACTGAGGAAGCAGAAGCCGCTTTCACAGAGATAAAGACCACCCTGGGGCGGGCTCCAGCCCTGAGCCTACCAGATGTAGAAAAACCCTTCAATCTCTTTGTGCATGAAAAAGAAAAAATTACGCTCAGGGTACTCACCCAGACTGTTGGACCCTGGCAACGGCCAGTTGCTTACCTGTCAAAGAAGCTGGACCCAGTGGCAATGGGACGGCCACCGTGCCTCAGGGCGCTGGCAGCCACAGTCCTACTCATCAAGGAGGTGGAAAAACCTACCCTGGGGCAAGAACTTAACGTCAAGTTCCCTCGTGCAGTTGTGTCCCTCATGAACGCACAGGGACACGGCTTCCTTTCCAACTCTTGGCTAGCACAATACCAAGAGCTCCTTTGCAAAAACTCACGGGTCACCCTCGAAACAGTAAGGACATTAAATCCAGCAACATTTCTCCCCACGGAAGAGGGGGAACCAGACCATGACTGCTCCGAGGTGACTGATGAAGTCTACGCAAGACGTCCAGATCTGTGGGATCAAGCCATAAAGAATCCAGAGCTCACGCTGTTCAGCGATGGCAGCAGTCACCTACAAGAGGGTGCCCAGAAAGTGGGTTATTCAGTAACCACAACCACTGAAGTCCTCGAAGCTAAGGCATTACCAGCTGGATGGTCAGCTCAATGGGCTGAATTATATGCCTTAGTCCGAACCCTCACCCTCGGTGAAGGTAAGTGAGTCAACATCTATACTGACTCTCAGTACACCTTTGCTACTGTACATATACATGGAGCCATCTACAAGGAAAGGTGCCTCCTAACTCCCACAGGAAAAGCTATCAAGAACAAGGAGGAGATACTGAGACTCCTCAAAGCCATCTGGCTTCCAAAGGAAGTAGCAATCCTGCACTGTAAGAGACACCAGAAAGGAGACGACCCCATAGCTTGGGGAAATCGTCTGGCAGATGAGGCAGCCAAGACCTCAGCCAGTGAGGACATGGACAGAGCCCCTTCCCTCACCATGGCCCTAACACCCCCAGAAGAAGTCCCTCCATCCAGTTACACTAAAAAGGAAAAGAAATGAGCCATGGCTGAGGGAGCCACCCTGACTGAAAAGGGATGGTGGATGATGCCAAATGGGCACATCTTTGTTCCAACAGCAACTGGAGGGCATCTAGTCAAGGAATACCACCAACTCATTCATCTGGGAAAAACTGCATTAGAGGTCCTTCTCAAGAAGCACTACTACATCAGTCAGCTGCCAGCACTATGCTGAGCAACAAGTGAATGATACATAACATGTGCTAAAAATAATGCTTGGTCTGCACCACGGCCCCCGCCAGGTGTCCAGAGGACAGGAGCACCCCCCTTCAAAGATCTAGAGGTAGAATTCACAGATGTGCAGCCAAGCAGAGGGTTCAGATATCTCCTAGTAATAGTATGCACATACTCTGGGTGGGTCAAAGCCTTCCCAACTAGGACAGAGCAAAGCCAGGAAGTAACTAAAGTCCTCTTGCAGGAGATTGTTCAGCCTGCCATTAACAATCCATAGTGACAATGGATCCACATTTGTGGCAGACATTGTACAGGTCTTGACCAAATCTCTCAACATCACCTGGAGACTCTACACCGCTTACTGGCCCCAAAGTTCAGGGAAAGTGGAGCAAATGAATCTCACCCTCAAGGGAACCTTAGCAAAGTTTTGTCAGGAGACTAACCTCCCATGGGCTGGATCTGCTACCCCTAGCTATCCTGCGTGCTAGCTGCACGCCCAGGACATCAGGTTTGTCCCCATTCGAATTAATATATGGACGGCCTCCCTTGTGCTTGGGAAGCCTTCCAGGAAACTTGCATCAAGTTGGAGATAAAGGGATATAGGAGCAGCTTCAGGCCCTGGGGGCCACCCTATATAAATTACAAAAGTACACCATCGAGAGGGCCCCAATCTCCTTAGGGTCTCAGGTACACTTCTTCCAGACAGGGGACTCAGTTTGGGTCAAAGATTAGAAGAAAGACCCCCTCAAACCATAGTGAACAGGGCCCCACACTGTTGTTCTAACTGCCCCTACTGCCCTCAAGGTCTCAGGTGTCACCCCATGGGTCCACCACTCCAGAGTGAAGAGAGCTCATCATTTGGATGAGGAGCCACACCAGTGGAGAGTCCAGCCAGATTTCACGAACCCACTCCAGCTTCACCTTAGACAAGACCCCACTGACTGATGGACACCTGCTCATTGTGGTCCCTGGCTCATTGGCATGATTTCCCTCATCTTGGGAATTGGACTCTACCCTGTTGCCCCTCCTGACTGGACTTTCCCCCAGAGGCTTACTATTGTCATTGCTTTTTGGGTGTCCCTAAGGTGTATTACTGCACTTCCTTGTCCACGGGTTTCATCTGCTGATGGGTTAGCCATGATGGCTCCCTCTACCTAAGGTCATAGATCCCACTTTTATTGGCCCTCTGCTGTCTACTCCTGAGTGCATTTCACCATGGTTTTCCTGGCCCGTCAGTCCTGGTTTTCTGCTACCTGGTGTGCTGTTCCTCCTCACTGCCACTAGCTTGCCCAGCCAGGCAAGGCGGGCAAACTCTCGTATCACTGTTACAGGCAAATGGACTTTCCAGCTTATCCCCCTCAATCCTGCACCAGTACCCCCACTGACTTCTTCCACCTGGAATGGACATACACCAATGGTCAACCTCCGTTTTGATGGATGCCAGCTTCTTGATACCTCCTGGGAACCTCATAGACAGTTTTCCTACCATGGCCCTCACTCTGGTTACTGGCTGGTAGATATCTACATCTGTGGGGGCCCTATGCCTCAACAGACAAACACCTGCCCTCAGTTCTGCTCGCGACCCTGGGGATGTGAGTCATGGGTGGTGACTTGGCCGGGAATGGAACGATGGTCCACCAGGTGGTGCCTCGAACAGCGCAGTGACATCCAGATTTCCTTGTCATGCAACACCAGCCCATCCTCTTGCCCTAACAATCACTGTATACTGCTCACCCTCTCAGTCTTAGAACCCAATGCCACATCATGAGCTACAGGAATCATTCTCCTATTGGGCCAATATCACCCTATGGGGACCGACACCATGGCCAAATTTATGATTAAGTCCATGTTCACTCCAAGCCTTACAGTCAACTCCCAAAGTCAGACAGAAAATAACTCACCCTGGCACATTCCTGGGTCCCCCATCCACACGCAGCAAGCATCTATAGCACAACTGTTAGGTATGATTAACACCTCCCACCAAGTGCTTAACCACTCAAATCCACCCTTAGCATCTGACTGCTGGATCTGTATGAAGCCCGGTCCTGTCCAATACCTAGGTGTCATCCTCAACCAATCTACCATGTCACCTCCCAACTCGGCACCGGGGACCTCAGATTATCCCTTTCTGGCTCTGGTACAGCTGTATGGCAACTCTTACTCTCCCATCATGGACCACAGTCAGGTCTGTGCACCTAACAACACTTTTCTGACCTGTGATCAAGGTGTATACATCTGCATCACTCCACGTGATCAGTCATGCCACTTGTCAGTCTCTTACCTGATCTTTCAGTCCTCCCCAGGAGCGATGCCCCACTCATATGGAGACTTCCTAGCTGCCCTTGATGCACCCCGACAGCGATCCCTCTTTTTGTGAGCCTGCTGGCCGCATCAGGTGTTGCCCTCGGCGCCACTGGGGTCAGGATGTCTCAGGTTCAGTATCAGGGGTTAACTCAACAACTCATGGCAGATTTTTCCACCCTCACTCAGTTGGCCCTAGCCCTGCAGTGCCAACTCAATTCACTGGCCTCAGTGGTCCTCCAAAGCAGGCCCGGGTTTGACTTGCTCACAGCTGTGCAAGGGGGTTTCTGCCTCTTCTTACAGGAAGAATGCTGTTTCTATGCTAATGAGTTGGGGGTGGTCCAAGAAACTCTGACCCAATTATAGGAACGAGTACATCGCTGGTGGGAAACACTCCAGTGGACCACTTGGTGGGATACCCTCTCACAATGGTTCTCTTGGTTCATCCCCCTCGTTGGCCCCCTCCTATTGCTTCTCCTCATAGTAGCATTTGGTCCTTGTGTTCTTTTTTTTAAATTTTATTTTATTATGTTATGTTAATCACCATACATTACATCATTAGTTTTTGATGTAGTTGTCCATGATTCATTGTTTGCATATAACACCCAGTGCTCCATTCAATACATGCCCTCTTTAATACCCATCACCAGGCTAACCCATCCACCCACCCCCCTCCTCTCTAGAACCATCAGTTTGTTTCTTAGAGCCCATAGTCTCTCATGGTTCATCTCCCCCTCCGATTCCCCCCCTTCATTTTTCCCTTCTTACTATCTTCTGGTCCTTGTATTCTTAATGTCCTTACTAGGTTTATCACTACTCAAATTGCTAAAAGCAGACTCCAATTGCTCTTTACTCACTATCGCCCCTTAGAAGATGAAAATGATGCCCTCTAAACTAGGTGTTCAAAGGGGGGAATGATAAGGAAAATCTGTCCCCTAAGATGGCCGACCAAGCCAGCAAGAGAGTCCCAGTCCTTGCCCCGGGGCTCTTCCGGGTTCTTCTCCCTGCTCTGCTTCATGCACGCACCAAAAATGCCAAGTATGTGGAAGTAGAAGTGTATAAATTGCCCCCTTTGTTTGTGCTCGGGGCTCAGACCTTTGGAGATCACTCTCCTCTGAGCCCGCTGGCGTTAAATAAACCTCCTCTCCTCCAAGATCTCTGAGTGAAGCTTGGTTCTTCCATTGGGTGAATCTAGTCCAGGTTCCGTAACATTACTATAAGCTTATAGTAATCCAGGCATTGCAGTACTGGCATAAGGATAGACATATAGATAATGGAATATAATTGAGAGTCCAGAAATAAACCCTTACTTTTATAGTTATGTGATTTTTGACAAGGGTGCCAACATAATCCATTGAGGAAATGAGTGTTTTCAATAAATTGTGCTGGTACAATTGGATATCCACATGCAAAAGAATGAAATTGGTTCCCTATATAACACCAAACACAAAAATTAACTCAAAAGTGTTCATGGATTTAAGTATAAGAGTTAAAATTATAACACTCTTAGATCAAAGAATAGGAGTCTATCTTCAGGTAGTGTGTTTTTTTCTTCAAGAATCAAAGAACAGGACTGTATCTTCAAGGAGTACCCTTTGGTTTTTGCAAAGGATTCATAGATATGACAACAAAAACATATGTGGTAAAAGAAAATAATAAACTGAACATCAAAACCTTTTGTTCATTGACAAATACTGTGAAGAAAGTGAAAAGACAATCCATAGAATGGGATAAAATATTTGCAAATCATGTGTCTGATAAATGCCTTATATATATCCAGAATATATAAAGAATTTTTAAAAGTTGGAAACAAAAAAGGCAAACATTTCAATTTAAAAATGGAAAAAGGACTTAAATAGATATTTCTCCAGAAAAGATATGCATGGATAATAAATTCCTCAAAAGATTCCCCAAGTCATTATTCATCAAGGAATGAAAATGAAAACCACAAGTTAACAGTTCATATCCACTAGAATGGCTATAACGAAAAAGGAAAATAATAAGCATTGGAAAGGATGGGGAGAAACTGGAACCCCTACATTGCTGGTAGGAATATAAAATTCTGTAGCCACTTCAGAAAACAATGTGGCAGCTCCTGAAGTGGTTAAACGTAAGATTACCATATGACCCAGCAATTCTACTCTTAGGTATATACACAAGAGAAATAAAAAATATAAATATATACAAAAATATACAAACATTTATAGTAGTATTATATATAATAGCCAAAATGTGGAAACATTCCAAATGTCCATCTACTGATGAATGGATAAACAAAATGTAGTCTATCCATAGAATAGAATAATATTAAGACACAAAACAATGATTCATTCTACATCATGGGTGAAGCTTGAAATCATATAAGTGAAAGAAACAAGACACAAAAGGACACATATTGTATCATTCCATTTTAAATATCCAGATTAGGCTAATCCATAGAGATCAAATCAGATTAGTGGTTTCCAGAGGCTGAGGGAAGGGGAATGGGTAGTGACATCTAATAGGTACAGGACTGGTTTGTTCGTTTGTTTGGTTGGTTTGGTTTATGAATATGTTCTTGAGTTAGATAGTAGGGAAGTTTGCACAACCTTGATAATATAATAAAAAACACTAAATTTCACACTTTAAATGGGTGAGCTTTGTTATATATGGAGTGCATCTCAATTTTGTTTTAAAAAAATGAAGGAAATGAAGAGAGATTTCTGCCTCCAAAAGATTGAGTAGATATATACATTTTTCCTATTCCTCCCTTTAAGTACCACTAAAACCTCTGGGCATTTTTTATATAAAACATGAGGATCCTCTGAAAATGTACAGAGGAAGGAAGATCAGTTAGTGACGGATCAGTTAGTGACTGAACAGTTAGTGACTGTTATTCTCTAGACAATAATATGGAAGTGATGTCCCTGGCCTTTCCTTTTGTCTCATATATCCCTGACTGAATAATAGAAAAGATAACAATTCAGAAACACCGATTGGCATTCACATGCACGTGTGCATGTGTGCACGCGTGCGTGCACACACACACACACACACACACAATCCCCAAGAAAAGCAAGCTCTCTCTAGCCAAAATATCAGGAATGGGTAGTTTAGCAATACTAAAAATTTTAGACAACTACTCAACTTCAAACAAATATCCCAGAAAAATCTACAGTCCCACTCCCACCATACCAGCAAAGGCCAAGTGGAAAACCTAATCTTCGCCCTTGCCAGGCTGTAATGAGGTGTCCTAATGCCTATCAAACTCTCTTCCCCCTTCACCCAGCAAGGATTGTGTTAGAGAAGAAGGCTCAGTGGAGATTCAGGCATGCTTAGCAGTAATGAGACCACCCAGCCCCCACAAACACACAGTGTCAGTGGAGACTACATGGAAAGCTTAGACTTCCATCTTCTAACCAGTAACTTTCACCTTCCTCCCTGGGGTGGTATCAGACAAAAGACACTGGAAAGTCAAGACTGTCACCACTGCCAAGTGGGAATGAGGCTATCTGCTCCAGCAGTCTGAGGCAAGGCCATATGTGAGAGTGGTAACCCCTTCCAGACAGAGTGGTATCAACAGAATTAAGAGCCTGAACTCCTACTCCCACCCAACACTAACTTAGTACCACTTCACCCCAGAATATCAATGGAAACAGAGTGGAGAATCTAGACTCCCATCCACACTTGGTAAAAATGAGGCGGTCTTGCCTCCATTACTTCACTGGATCTATGTCAACAGAGGTCAAAGAAAATGCAAGATTTAAATAAGATCCAGAGTCTCATAATACTTACATTTTCCAGGTGACAATTAAAAAAATAACTTGTCAAACCAAGAAACCCAGAATATCTCAACTTTAATGATGAAAGACAGTGAACAACCACTAATACTAAGATTTCACAGATATTATAACTTTCTGAAAAGGACTTTAAAACAGTCACTATAAAAATGCTTCAATAAACAATTACAAAGATACATGAAATAAATGGAAGAATAGAAAATATCAGTAAAGAAATGGAAAGTTACAGGAAAAAATAAATAAATAAAAAATTTCAAAAGGCAGCAAATGACTATTTCACTACTAAAATCACAATAACCAGAATTTCAAAACTCAATGGGTAGGCTCAATGGAAAGAAAGGAGAGGTTAGAGGAAAGAATCAGTGAATTTCAAGACAGAAAAATACAAATTACCTAATCTGGAAAAGAGAAACAAAATGCACTTAAAACAAAAACAAAAACAAAAACAAAAAACAGTGAGAGAACGAGCTACAGAATTATGTGGACTATATCAAAGATCCAACATTTGTGTCATTGGGGTCTCAGGAAAGAAGAAAGAAGGCAAGGCCAAAAAGCTACTCAAAGAAATAAGGTCTGAAAACTTCCCAAATTTCTCAAAAGATAAACCAACCAATTCAAGACTGAGTAAATTCCAAAAAGAATATATCCAAAGAAATCTTCACCAGACACATCATAGTCAAATTTTAAAATTAACAACAAAGAAAATCTTGAAAGTAGCCAGAGGATAACAACCCGTTACTTATTGGAGGAAAAGCAATTTATTTATTTATTTAAATGTTTCAAGTTTTTATTTAAATTCTAGTTAACATGTAGTGTAATATTATTTTCAGAAGAATTTAGTGGTTCATCACGTTCATATAACAACTAGTGATCATCACAAGTACCCTCCTTAATACCCGACATCAATTTAGCCCATCCTCCACTTACTTTCCTCTAGCAACTGGTTTGCCTCTCTCTCTCTCTCTCTCTCTTTTACTTTCCTTATATTCATCTGTTTTGTTTCTTAATTCCACATATGAGTGAAATAAAATGGTATTTGTCTTTCTCTGACTGACTTATTTCACTTAGCATAATACATCCTATCTCCATCGATGTCATTGCACATGGCAAGATCACATTCCTTTTTATGGCTGAGTAACATCTCATTATATGTGTATGTGTGTGTGTGTAAATATATGTATATATATAGTATGTATGTATATATATATATATATATATATAGTGTATACACACACACACACATATTGTGTATATGTATACAATACACCAGGGTCCATATGTATTTTTGTATCCTTTGGGTAAATATATAGTAGAGCAATTGTTGGGTCTTAGGGTAGTTCTATTTTTAACTTTTTAAGGAACCTCCATACTGTTTCCCAGAGTGGCTGCACCAGCTTCCATTCCCACCAACAGTGTAAGAGGGTTCCCCTTTCTCCGCATCCTCACCAACGTCTGTTGTTTCCTGTGTGGTTAATTTTAGCCATTCTGACAGATGTGAAGTGGTATCTCATTGTGGTTTTTTTTAAAGATTTTATTTATTTATTTGAGAGAGAGTGAGAGAGAGAGAGAGAGAGAGTACGAATAGAGGGAGAGGAAGAGGGAGAAGCAGACTCCCTGCTGAGCAGGAAGCCTGATGCAGGGCTCAGTCCCAAGACCCTGAGATCATGACCTGAGCTGAAGCCAGGCGCTTAACCAAGTGAGCCACCCAAGCACCCTTCATCGTGGTTTTGATTTTATTTCCTTGATGATGAGCGATATTGAGCATCTTTATATGTGTCTGTTAGCTGTTTGTATCTTCTTTAGAAAAATATCTATTCATGTCCTCTGCCATTTCTTAACTGGATTATTTGTTTTTTGGGTGTTGAGTTTGATAAGTTCTTTATAGATTTTGAATACTAACCCTTTACCAGATATGCCATTTGCAAATGTTGTCTCCAATTCTGTAGGCTGCCTTTTAGTTTTGTTGATTGTTTCCTTCACTCTGCAGAAGGTTTTTATCTTGAAAAAGTCCCAATAGTTCATTTTTGCTTTTGTTTCCCTTGCCACAGGGGACTTATCTAGGAAAAAAAAAAATTGCTTCAGTAGATGTCAGAGAAGTTACTGCCTGTAGTCTTTTCTAGAATTTTATAATTTAGGCCTCACATTTAGGTCTTTCATCCTTATTGAATTTATTCTTGTGTGTGGTGTAACAAAGTGGTCTGGTTTCATTCTTCTGCATGTTGCTGCCCAGTTTTCCCAACTCCATTTGTTGAAGAGACTTTTTCCATTGGATACTTTTTCCTGCTTTGTCAAAGATTAGTTGACCATATAGCTGTGAGTGCATTACTGGGTTTTCTATTTTGTTCCATTGATCTATGTATCTGTTTTTGTGTCAGTACCATACTGCAGCTGATGACTACAGCTTTGTAATATAGCTTGAAGTCCAGAATTCTGATGCCTCCAGCTTTGCTTTTCTTTTTCAAGACTGCTTTGGCTATTCAGGAACTTTTATGGTCCATACAAAATTTAGGATTATTTGTTCTAGCTCTGTGAAAAATGTTGGTGGTATTTTGACAGGGATTGTATTAAATGGATTGCTTTGGGTAGTATAGACATTTTAACAATACTTGTTCTTCCAATCCATAAGTATGGAATGTTTTTTTTTTTTTTTCATTTCTTTGTGTCATGTCCAACTTCTTTCATAAGTTTTTTAGTTTTCAAAGTCCAGATCTTTTACCTCTTCGGTTAGGTTTATTCCTAGGTATTGTATAGTCTTGGTGCAATTGTAAATGGGATTGATTCATCAATTTCTCTTTCTGCTGCTTCATTATTGGTGTATAAAATGCAACAGTTTTCTGTACATTGATTTTGTATCCTGTGACTTTTCTGAATCTGTATATCATTTGCAGTAACTTTTTGGTGGAGTCTTTTGTGTTTTCTACGTAGAGTATCATGCCATCCATGAATAGTGAATGTTTGACTTCTTCCTTGCTGATTTGGATACTTTTTATTTCTTTTTGTTGTCTGATTACTGAGGCTAGGACTTCCAGTACTATGTTTAATAACAGTGATGAGAGTGGACATCCATAGAGGAAAAGCTCTCAGTTTTTCCCTATTGAGGATGATACTACCTGTGTGTTTTTTGTATATGCCCTTTATGAGGTTGAATTATGTTCCCTGTATCCTTTCTTGAAGGTTTTTATCAAGAATGGATGCTGTAGTTTGTCAAATGCTTTTTCTGCATCCAACAAGAGGATCATATGGTTCTTACCATTTTTTTATTTATGTGTTTCACATTGATTGATATGTGAATAAATCCCACGTGGTTGCTGTGAATAATTCTTTTAATGTATGGTTGGATTTAGTGTCCTAGTATCTTGTTGAGAATTTTTGCTTCCAGGTTCATTCAGGGATACTGGCCTGTAATTCTCCCTTTTAGTGGGATCTTTGTCTGGTTTTGGAATCAATCTAATGCTGGCCTCATAGAATGACTTTGGAGGTTTTCCTTCCATTTCTATTATTTGTAATTGTTTGAGAAGAATATGTATTAACTCTTTTTAAATGTTTGGAAGAATTCTGTTGGGAAGCCATCTGGCCCTGGACTTTTGTTTGCTGGCAGATTTTTGATTACTGTTTCAATTTCTTTGCTGGTTATGGGTCTGTTCAGGTTTTGTATTTCTTCCTGTTTTTTTGTAGTTTATATGTTTCTAGGAATTTATCCATTTCTTCCCAGTTGCCGAATTTGTTAGCATCTAATTTTTCATAATATTCCTTTATAATTGTTTGTATTTCTGTGCTGTTGGTTGTGATCTCTCCTCTCTCATTTGTGATTTTATTTATTTGGATCCTTTCTCTTTTCCTTTTGGTAAGTCTGGCCAGAGGTTTATCAATTTTATTAATTCTTTCAGAAAACCAACTCCTAGTTTCACTGATGTGTTTGCTGGACTTTTTTCATAACGTTTATTTGTGCTCTAATATTTATTATTTCCCTTCCTCTGCTGACTTTAGGGTTCATTTGCTTTCCTTTTCTAGCTTCTTTAGGTGAAATGCTAGGTTGTGTGTTTGAGATTTTTCTTGCTTCCTGAAGTAAACCTGTATTGCTATATACTTCCATCTTTGGACCACTTTTGCTGCATCCCCAATGTTTTGGACCATCATATTTTTATTTTCATTTGTTTCCATGTACTTTTTTATTTTTTCTTTAACATCCTGGTAAACCAATTCATTCTTTAGTAGAACGTTCCTTACCCTGCATACATTTGTGGTCTTTCCAATTTTTTTCTTGTGGTTGACTTCAAGTTTCATAGCATTGTGGCCCAAAAATAAGCATGGTATGACTTCAATCTTTTTGTATTTTTTAAGGCCTGATTTGTGACCCTGTGTGTGATCTATTCTGGAGAATACCCATGTGCACTCAAAAATAATGTGTATTCTGCTGTTTTAAGATGAAATGTTCTGAATATATCTGTTAAGGTGATCTGGTCCAGTGGGTCATTCAAAGTCATTTTTCCTTGTTGATTTTCTGCTTAGATGATCTGTCCATTGCTGTAAGTGGGGTGTTAAAATCCCCTACTGTTATTGTATTATTATCAATGAGTTCCTTTATGTTTGTTATTAATTGATTTATGTATTTGGGTGCTCCCAAGTTGGGTGCATAAATATTTACAATTGTTAGATCTTCTCATTGGATAGACCCCTTTATTATGATATAGTGCCCTTCTTCAACTCTTGTTACAGTCTTTGGTTTAAAATCTAGTTTGCCTGATATAAATGTTCATACTCTGGGTTTCTTTTGATGTCCATTAGCATGATAAATGGTTCTCCATCCCCTCACTTTCATTCTGGAGGTGCCTTTAGGTCTAAAATGAATCTTTTGTAAGCAGTATATAGATGGGTCTTTTTAAAAAAATCATTCTGATACCCTATGTCTTCTGATTGGTTCATTTAGTCCATTTACATTCAGAGTGATTGTTGATAGATATGAATTTAGTGTTACTGTATTACCTGTAAAGTCAGTGTTTCTGGAGATTTTTTCTGATTCTTTCTAGTCTTTGTTGTTTTTTGTCTTTCTTTATCACTCAAAGATTTACCTTTAATGGTTCTTGCAGGGCTGGTTTAGTGATCATGAACTCTTTTACTTTATCTTGTTTTTTGTTTGTCTGGGAAACTATCTCTGCTTGTATTCTGAGGGACAGCCTTGCTGGATAGTATTCTTGGCTGCAGATTTTTCCCACTCAACACCTTGAATATACCATGCAACTGTGTTCTGGCCTATAAGTTTCTGTGGAGATATCTACTGCTAACCTTATTTGTCTTCCCTTATAAGTTAGGGATTTCTTTTCCCTTTCTGCTTTCATTAGTTTTTCCTTATCTCTGTATTTTGCATATTTTACTACAATATGTTTTGGTGTTGGCCTGTTTTCTTGATTTTGATGGGAGTTCTCTTTGCCTACTGGACTTGTATTTAGTATATATTAGAACTCTCAGATTTCAAGATGTCCACTGACAGATGAATGGATAAAGAAGATGTGGTATATATATATATGATGGAATATTATGCAGCCATCAAAAGGAATGAGATCTTGCCATTTGCAATGACATGGATGGAACTGGAGGGTATTATGCTGAGTGAAATAAGTCAGTCAGAGAAAAACATGTATCATATGATCTCACTGATATGAGGAATTCTTAATCTCAGGAAACAAACAGGGTTGGAGTGGTAGGGGATGGGAGGGATAGGGTGGCTGGGTGATAGACATTGGGGAGGGTATGTGCTATGGTGAGCACTGAGAATTGTGTAAGACTGTTGAATCACAGACCTGTACCTCTGAAACAAATAATATATTATGTTAAAAAAAAAAAAAGAAGATAGTAGGAAGGGAAAAATGAAGGGAGGGAAATTGGAGGGGGAGATGAACCATGAGAGTCTGTGGACTCTGAGAAACAAACTGAGGGTTCTAGGGGGGAGGGGGCGGGGGGATGGGTTAACCTGGTGATGGGTATTAAAGAAGGCACGTTCTGCATGGAGCACTGGGTGTTATACACAAACAATGAATCATGGAACACTACATCAAAAACTAATGATGTAATGTATGGTGATTAACATAACATAATAATAAAAAAATAAAAAAATACATTATATTGCTCTATAAATAATGGAGCATAGGGTGTTATATGCAAACAATGAATCATGGAACAGTACATCAAAAACTAATGATGTAATGCATGGTGATTTACATAGTATAATAAAAAAATATGTAAGAAAAAAAAGAACTCTCAAATCTCAGCAATATGAAAACAAGAAAATCCGTTAGAAAATGGGGATAAGACATGACGAGATGTTTCAACAAAAAGAATATACAGACAAAGGGGCTCAATATCACTAGCCATTAGAGAAATGCAAATTAAAATCACAATGATATCACTACACACACCTATGAGAACAGCTAACTTTAAAAAATGAAAAAAGGACAACACAAAGTGCTGGCAAGGATGTGAAAAACTTGGAACACTCATATATTGCTGTTGGGAGTATAAATATGGCCCAGCTACTCTGAATGACAATTTGGCAGTTTGTTGTAATCTATATATACACTTCCTATGTGACCCAGCAATTGCACTTTTGGACATTTGTCCTGGAGAAATGAAAGTTATATTACATAAACACTTATACATAAATGTTCATGGAAGCTTTATTAATAACATGGAAAAATTGGAAACAAGATATCCTACAATGGATGAATGGTTACACAACTACTCAGCAACAAAATGGAAAAATGGGAAAATTATTGACACATGCAACACTTTGGATGAATATTAAGAGAATTATGCTGAGTGAAATACAAGCTAATCTCAAAAAGGCATATAATGTATGATTCCATTTTTAGAACATTCTTAGAATGATGGAATTATAGAGATGGAAAACAGATTAGTGGTTCTCAGAAGTTAAGGATCATGGGGTAGGGATAGACAATAAGGGAATAGCAGGAGAGAACCCTGTGGTGATGGAACATGTATAGATTTGTGGTGGTGGTTACACAAATCTATACATGTGATATAATTCCATAGAAAGATACACACACAGACATATACACCAATGATTGTAGGTAAAACTGGTGAAATATGAATAAGGTATGTGGTTATAGCAATGTAAATTTTCTGACTTTCATGTTATAATTATGTAAGACATTGCTACTGGGAGAAATATTTGAAGGAAACACAAGATCTTTCTGTATTCTTTTTGAAACTTATTGTCAATCTACAATTGTTTCTAAATAAAAAAAAATAAATGAAGTTAATTCAAAGAAAATTTCCAAACTTTGTGTAGTGAAAGTATCATAGCCAATGAGGTTTAACCAAGAATGATTCTTGCTAAAAGAAAATTTCTAGTGAGATACGTCCTTTTGTCCTCTCATTTCTATTTACAATCACTGAAAAAATCACATAAAATGCATGAAACTATATATTCCACTTTCCTTTATGTATTTTAGCTTCATCACAAAGTTTATTTGTAATGATGTTTGTATTTTAGTTGGCTCAATACATTTGTCTCTCTTATTCAAGATAATATGATATTCAGAAGATATATTTTCCAATTTAAACAGAGTCAATATTCATTTCCCAACACCTAAATAGTGCCACTTGGTCTGAAAGATTTAGTGTAGTATCTAACATTGTCTCAGTAATGAAAAGAGAAAAACACTTGATTGAATAGAGAACATTTAAATTATTATAGTGTCAATATTTAGCCCAAATCCTGCTCTAAACTGAAATTAGTCCATTTGCATAAAAACAAATATGATAATTCTTTTATCCTAGATGAAATATACTTTAGATTCTTATGATCAAAGGAAGTTAAAATTATTAGCTTCTCATCTGTAGCCTGTGGACTGATTTAAAATGTAATGATTCAGTGGACTCAGATCTTGAGCTAGATGATAAATTTATTTTTCCATTGTTTCTATAGAATTCTAGACTTGATCATCAGTGCTTCTTGCACATGTGAAGTTATCAATAAATAAATTCAATACAAAATGCAAAATATCACAAATCTCTATTCCTGCTAGTGGCTTGGGCTGCCATGGGAACATGATCTTGCTTTGTGCCTTTGCTTCCACATGGTTTAAACTACAGTGAATAGTCACAACTGCTCTAAGGAATTCCAGAACTGACTGTTAAAAACCATGTAACAGAATGTTATAACATACACTTGATTTGCTCAATTTGTTTGTCAAAGTCTGTGAAAAAAATAGAATTAAAGGCTTTTCTTAACTGATCAGTCAGTTTAGTCAAAATACTTGAGTCAAAACTAAAATACCAATTTTGGTAAGTCATTTTGGACACACTCTAAATGGACATCACTGCCAGGAAAGCCCAGACTATACAGAGATGGAAATGTCTACGTATGAAAATTCAAGGGAAAATGTAAATTATACAGACATGTATTGCACTGTCACCCCGTTTTATAAGGTACAGCAAGAGGTGGGTTACATGAAGCTTACTGTAATGGTATTTCTTCATTTTTCTGAAATTTCTACATTATAGCAAGGTGGCATTTTAGAATTTCCAGAACTATAAATCATTTTTTAAATCATGATGATATTACTCAAAGCAGATGTGAAAACATATGTTTGCCACAGGTGTATAAACTGCTTACTTGTCAAATTTAATAATGTTGAGACTTCTACTTTAATTTCTTTTTCTTTTAATAACTCAAATCTTTTGAATAGAATATATTTCATCTTAATATCACATATATAACTGGTAGAGTTTGACACCAAAAATCTCATTTAAAAGAAAGCTTTCCACTATAACCTTGGTGCAGTTTAATATGCCACTCCTATCTATTAATGTCCTTATCAGAATGTGTGACCAACCTATTTGATTGTAATGAGTAAAACTGCCATTCCACAGCAAGTGATTCAGAAATTCCAGTACATACTACTGTGTATTTTATGAAAATCAGTTACTGTACATCTGTACTAGCGCTCGAGTTTATTTTTCATAAGACACAGTAGTGTGCACTTGAGCACTGTAGCACACAGGCCAGCCCTAAATGCCATTTGGACTAATGGGGTTTGCATTTCTGATAGAATCACATGTATCATGTACAGCTTGAGATTTTCCTAGAAAAGTTGTTTTACTACCACACTGTCCTCCAAATAATCATGATTTGGTGGTAAAGAGGTCTCAGGAACAAATTGTTGCTGGATTAAGAATGAAATTGCATCTTTAACTAGAATTCCATTACCTGTATAAGAGCTTGGGTATTCTCATATACTAAAACTGGATTCTTCCATTCTGGCAAGTATTCTGAAATCAATCATTTACATCTTGGAGCCCCAGAGGGCATAGCCTTTCAGCATTTGGATAAGAAATGACTAAACATATGGCAAGGAAACCAACCATGGATCAATGAAATTAAAATCATACATTATTCCAAATTCTAACTAAAATGCTCATCTATGTAATTAGGAAGCAAGTTCAGTCTAGAGAAGAAAGATAAATTTCTCCATTAACTCTTCAGCTCATGGAGCCTTTTTTTTCTATATATTATGTTTATCTTTAGTAGAGATAGAAAAATGCACCCTATACTGAAGTACAAACAGACCATTTGGTGAACTGATAAATTATGTGTTAGCTTATGCTCTTTAGCTTAGAGTTACTGTTTAATTCACAATGACAGAAATAATGTATAGCCTATGGGTGCCTGGGTGGCTCAGTCGGTTGAGCGACTGCCTTCGGCTCAGGTCATGATCCCGGGGTCCTGGGATCGAGTCCCGCGTCAGGCTCCCTGCTCTGCGGGTAGCCTGCTTCTCCCTCTCCCACTCCCCCTGCTTGTGTTCCCTCTCTCGCTGTGTCTCTCTCTGTCAAATAAATAAATAAAATCTTTAAAAAAAAAAAAAAAGAAATAATGTATAGCCTATAATATATGCCAATATGTTTTCTTTTTCTCTTACCTTTTAGCCTTTTAAACAAAACTGTACTCAGTTTTCATATCAAGATAGCATGACTTTGGAGAGGAAAAGATGGCAGAGGAGTAGGGGACCCTATTCCAATCAGTCCCTGGAACTGAGCTGGATATCCACCAGACCACTCTGAACATCCACGAAATCAGCCTGAGATATAAGAAAATATATCTGGATCTGTACAAACAGAATATCGCAGGCAGTTGGTTTCGAAGTATGAAGTGGGGAGATGTGATTCCGAGGGCACGTAACCAAAGATAAAAGGAAGAAGGAGGGAGACCAGTCATTGGGATCCTGCACTGTTGGTGAGAGATAGCCTCCTGAACTGGGGACAGGGCACAGACTTGCAGACCAGTAACAGTGGGGAAAGGACTTTAGGGAAACGCTCTGGACTGAAACCTGGAGCAGCGGGGCCACCCATGTGAACTGGAGGTGGCTGGCGGTTTTAGAAGCACAAAGGACAAAGACATGCCCTGACCTGGAGGTGAAGATTGGGAGTACTGCTGAGGGGCACACAACCCAGGACACTGCAGTTTTTAGCAGCATAGACAAAAGCGGAGATAGTGTGGGCTGGAGAGTTCACTGAAGAACAGACTGTGATCTCTCTGTTCTGAGGCAGATGGTTGGAAATGATCTCCCCTGCTCTGACTCTAGGAAGAGATGTGGAAAGCCCCCAGAGAAAAAAAGCCCCCCCAAAACCAGTTTTCACTGAGCCCATCCCCCCCACAGGGGGCAGGACAACTCTGCCCAAATAGGGTTACCTGAGTAACAGTGCAGCGGGCCGCTCCCCCAGAAGACAGGCTAGGAGAACAAGAGGCCGGCAACCCTAAGGTCCCTATAAAACAGGTGCACCTTGCTTGGGTTGTGGACAACAATTTGGACTCTGTACATTCCCTCAATCACCCCTCAAGAGAATGACTAGGAGGAGTAACCCCCAAAATAGGAAAGACTCAGAGACTGTGACTTCTGCCACAGATTTACAAATGGATTCAGATATAACCAAGATGTCGGAGATGGAATTCAGGGTAGCAGTTGTGAAGACAGTAGTCAGAAAGGAGAAATTGATTAATGGCACTATAGAGTTTCTAACGGCAGAAATGAAAGCTGAACTGGCAGAACTTAAAAATTCTATAAATGAGATCCAATCTAATCTAGATAATCTAACAGCTAGGGTAAGTGAGGCAGAATGAATTAGTGATCTAGAAGACCAATTGATAGAAAAGAAGGATAAAGAGGAGGCCAGAAGAAACAACTCAGAATCCATGAAAACAGAATCAGAGAAATAAGTGACACCAAGAAAGATTCCAGTGTCAAAATTATTGGGATCCCTGAGTGGGTGGAAAGAGAGAGAGGACTAGAAGATATATTTGAGGAAATCGTAGCTGAGAACTTCCTTAATCTGGGGAATGAAAGAAACATTCATGTCTTAGAGGCAGAGGACCCGTCCCAAGATCAAGGAAAACAGGCCAACGCCCCGGCATGTAATAATAAAACTCACAAATCTCAGAAGCAAGGAAACCATCTTAAGGACAGTTAGGGGGGAGAGATTCCTTATGTAAAGAGGGAGGAACATCAGAATAACATCAAACCTATCCACAGAGACCTGGCAAGCCAAAAAGGACTGGCAAGATATATTCAGGGTACTAAACGAGAAGAACATGCAGCCAAGAATACTCTATCTAGCAAGGCTGTCATTTAGAATGGATGGAGAGATGCAGAGTTTCCAAGACAAGCAGAAACTGAAAGAATAGGTGACCACTAAGCTGGCCCTACAAGAAATATTAAGGGGGATTCTATAAAAGGAGAAAGACCCCAAGAGTGATATACAACAGAAATTTACAGGGATAATCTATAAAAACAACGTCTTCACAGGCAACGCGATGACAATAAATTCATATCTTTCAAAAATCACTCTCAATGTGACCGGCCTAAATGCTCCCATAAAACGGCACAGTGTTGCAGACTGGATAAAAAGACAGGACCCATCCATATGCTGTTTACAAGAGACTCATTTTGAACCTAACGATACATCCAGACTGAAAGGGAAGGGATGGAGATCCATCTTCCATGCCAACGGACCTCAAAAGAAAGCTGGGGTCACAATTGTTATATCAGACAAATTAGATTTTAAACTAGAGATGGTAGTTAAAGACACAGAAGGACGCTATATCATTCTTAAAGGGTCTATCCAACAAGAAAAGCTAACAATTGTAAATATCTATGGGAGCAGCCATCTACATAAGCCAACTGTTAACCACAATAAAGAGTCATATTGATAACAATACATTAATTATACGAGATCTCAATACTCCATTCTCAACAATAGACAGATCATCTAAGCAGAAAATCAACAAAGAAACAAGAACTTTGAATGATACACTGGACCAGATGGACCTCAAAGATATATAAAGAACATTCCACTCTAAAACAACAGAATACTCATTCTTCTCGAGTGCACATGGAACTTTCTCCAGAATAGACCGCATACTGGGTCACAAATCAGGTCTCAACCGATACCAAAAAATTGAGATTATTACCTGCATACTCTCAGACCATAATGCTTTAAAACTGGAACTCAATCATAAGAAAAAATTTGGCAGAAATTCAAACACTTGGAAGCTAAAGACCACTCTGCTCAAGAATGTTTGGGTCAAAGAATAACTTAAACAATTCATGGAAAACAATGAGAATGAAAACTCATCAGTCCAAAACCTATGGGAAGCTGCAAAGCCTTCCTCACAAAAGAAAAAAAAGCCTCACAAAAAGAAAAAAAAAAAAAAAAGAAAAGAAAAATCCCAAATTCACCCGTTAACTTTACACTTTAAAGAACTAGAGAAAAAGCAACAAATGATGCCTAAGCCATGCTTGAGAAGAGAAATAATTAAGATTAGAGCAGAGATCAATGAATTAGAAACCAGAAACACAGATCAGATCAACAAAACTAGAAGCTGGTTCTTTGAAAGAATTAATAAGATCAATAAACCACTGGCCAGAATTATCCAAAAGAAAAGAGAAAGGACCCAAAATAATAAAATTATGAATGAAAGGGGAGAGATCACAACTAACACCAAGGAAATAGAAACAATTATTAGAAATTATTATTAACAACTCTATGCCAATAAAGTAAGCAACCTGGAAGAAATGGATGCCTTCCAGGAAACCTATAAACTGCCAAGACTGAAACAGGAAGAAATTGACAACCTGAATAGGCCAATAACCAGTAACGAGATTAAAGCAGTGATCCAAAACCTCCCAAAAAACAAGAGTGCATGGCCTGATGGATTCTCTGAGGAACCTACCAAACATTCAAAGAAGAAATAATACTTATTTTCCTGAAGGTGTTTCAAAAAATAGAAACAGAAGGAAAGCTTCCAGACTCATTTAATGAGGCCAGCATAACCTTGATCCCTAAACCAGGCAAAGACCCCATCAAAAAGGAGAATTTCAGACTGATATCCCTAATGAATATGGATTCCAAAATCCTCAACAAAATCCTAGCTAATAGGATCCAACAATACATTAAAAGGATCATCCACCACAACCAAGTGGGATTTATCCCCGGGATGCAAGCATGGTTCAACATTCACAAATCAATCAGTGTGATAGAACACATTAATAAGAGGAGAGAGAAGAACCATATGGTCCTCTCAACTGATGCAGAAAAAGCATTTGACAGCATACAGCATCTTTTCCTGATTAAAACTCTTCAGAGTATAGGGATAGAGGGAACATTCCTCAAGTTCATAAAATCCATCTATGAAAAACCCACAGTGACTATCATCCTCAATGGGGAAAAGCTGAGAGCCTTTCCCTTAAGATCAGGAACACGACAAGGATGCCCACTCTTGCCACTGTTGTTCAACATAGTACTAGAAGTCCTAGCCACAGCAATCAGACAACAGAAAGAAATAAAAGCATTCAAATTGGTAAAGAAGCAGTCACTCTCTCTCTTTGCAGATGACATGATACTTTATGTGGAAAACCCAAAGGACTCCACCCCCAAATTACTAGAACTCATACAGCAATTCAGTAATGTGGCAGGATACAAAATCAATGCACAGAAATCAATTACTTTCTAATACACTAACAATGCAACTGTAGAAAGAGAAATTAGAGAATCTATTCCATTTACCATAGTACCTAAAACCATAAAATACCTCAGAATAAACCTAACCAAAGAGGTAAAAGATCTATACTCTAGGAACTACAGAACATTCATGAAAGAAATTGTAGAAGACACAAAAAGATGGAAAAACATTCCATGCTCATGGATCTGAAGAATAAACATTGTTAAAATGTCTATGCTACCCAGAGCAATCTATAACTTCAGTGCCATCCTGATCAAAATTCCAATGACATTTTTCAAAGTGCTGGAACAAACAATCCTAAAATTTGTATGGAATCAGAAAAGACCCCAAATCGCCAAGGAAATGTTGAAAAGGAAAAACAAAGCTGGGGGCATCACATAGCCTCATTTCAAGCTATATTACAAAGCAATGATCACCAAGACAGCATGGTACTGGCACAAAAACAGACATATAGACCAATGGAACAGAATAGAGAGCCCAGATATGGACCCTCAACTCTATGGTCAAATAATCTTCAACAAAGCAGGAAAAAATATGCAATGGAAAAAAGACAGTCTCTTCAATAAATGGTGCTGGGAAAATTGGACAGCTACATATAGAAGAGTGAAACTGGAACATTCCTTTATAGCATACACAAAGATAAACTCAAAATGGATGAAAGACCTCAATGTGAGACAGGAATCCATCAAAATCCTAGAGGAGAACATAGGCAGTAACCTCTTCAACATTGGCCACGACAACTTCTTCAAGATAGAACTCCAATGTCTAGTGAAGCAAAAGCAAAGATGAACTTTTGGGACTTCATCAAGATAAAAATCTTCTGCACAGCAAAGGAAACAGTCAACAAAACAACGAGGCAACCCACAGAATGGGAGAAGATATTTGCAAATGACACTACAGACAAAGTGCTGATTTCCAAGATTTATGAAGAATTTCTCAAACTCAACACCCAAAAACCAAATAATCAGATCAAAAAATGCGCAGAAGATATGAACAGACACTTCTCTGAAGAAGACATACAAATGGCTAACAGACACATGAACAAATGTTCATCATCATTAGCCATCAGGGAAATTCAAATCAAAACCACACTGAGATACTACCTCACACCAGTTAGAATGGCAAAAATTGACAAGACAAGAAACATCAAATGTTGGAGAGGTTGTGGAGAAAGGGGAACCCTCTTACACTGTTGGTGGGAATGCAAGTTGGTACAGCCACTTTGGAAAACAGTGTGGAGGTGCCTCAAAAAATTAAAAAATAGAGCTAGCCTATGACCCAGCAATCACACTCCTGGTTATTTACCTCAAAGACACAGATGTAGTGAAAGGAAGGGCCATATACACCCAAATGTTCATAGCAGCAATGTCTGCAATAGCCAAACTGTGGAAAGAGCCAAGATGCCCTTCAACAGATGAATGGATAAAGAAGATGTGGTTCATATATACAATGGAATACTACTTAGCCATCAGAAAGAATGAGTACCCAACTTTTACATCAACATGGATGGGATTGGAGGAGATGATGCTAAGTGAAATAAGTCAAGCAGAGAAAGTCAATTATCATACGGTTTCACTTGTTTGTGGAACATAAGGAATAGCATGGAGGACATTAGGAGAAGGAAGGGAAAAATGAAGGGGGGAGGGAATCGGAGGGAGAGATGAACCATGAGAGACTATGGACTCCAGGAAACAAACTGTGGGTTTTACAGGGAGGGGGGTGGGGGGATGGGTTAGCCTGGTGATGGGTATTAAGGAGGGCACGTACTGCATGGAGCACTGGGTGTTATAGGAAAACGGTGAATCATGGATCACTACACCAAAAACTAATGATATATTGTATGGTGACTAACATAACATAATTAAATTAAATTAAATTTTAAAAAGTTAGCATGACTTTGAAATTCTTACTCTCCTTACCTTCTTTAAACTGATACCCTAAGAAAAAAACTATATACTGTGCAGAGATGATACATGTACTTCAGTGGATCAAAATCTAGTTTGACATCATATCTATCAACATTCTAGATAAATACTTGATTGGAGTAACTTCCTAAGCTTTCATTTGAAATGCCCAAGTAAGCATATATTTTAAAAATCTCTTTTGATTGTTGGGGGAACATCTTTTCTCCATTACAGCAACTCAGTTTTTCAAATGTAACTATCAAATGGTGAGTCATTTAAACATAGTTAAAAAAGTGCATATATAAGTCAGATATTTCTGATCAGGCATAATAAAAGGGCATAAAGTGAAGTTTCCAACCACAAGCACAGAAAAACTTCAGGCTGATATGTAATTTATTAACATTAAATAAACAAGCTTCAGGTAAGTGGTTTTTTTTTACTACTAATATAATTTATCTAAAGCCAGTATAAATTTATTCTGTTTAGGAAATGTGGTTGCAAGATACAGCACTGGCATGTTAATTCAGTTACTATCTAATATTTATATGTCCAACAAATAAGCAAAAATCATTTTACCTTTATTATCCCTTTGGAATTTTTTGATGGTTGGTCCATTATCCTGATCAACAGTAAGTTCCTCTCTATTGTTGGGCATCATAGCTATAAATAAAAGATAAAACTGAGTAATTTTCTTGCAAAACACCCAAAAGAAAAGTAGAAAAGTATTATATAAATAACTATTTTACTCCAATAACAACTAACATGAATTGTATACATCTCTATCTGAAACAGTGGAATCATTTGTGTTGGTTTGATGATTATGTAGTTTAAAAATCAATAAACTGCTCAATCATGTGAATTTTTAAAGTGGAATTAATATATAGTGCATATATAATTGCCCACATATTTTTTAAATCATTTTAAATGTTTGCTCTTTTAAAATTCATATGCAAATTAGCTATTTACCTGCATAATTAATAATATAGTTCCCAAAATGTTTCCAGAAAGAATTTATCACTTAATTTCATGAGTTTAAAATCATTACAGATAACTCACTTTATTGAGTTTTTTTTTTACAAATACATATAGCAAAATTAATAGGTAAAGTATAACTTTCTGGTAATTATTATAAATGCTTTTTCACAAACCATTTATATTGAAAAAGGGAAAAGTGTGCCAATTTTCATAGTTTATCATTTAATTCTCTTTTGTTATATTTGTTTATATCATTATATTGCTAGCGGCTCCTGGGTAGCACAGTCAGTTAAACGTCTGCCTTTGGCTCAGGTCATGATCCCAGGGTCCTGGGATCGAGCCCCATGTCTAGCTCCCTACTCAGTGGGGAGCCTGCTTTCCCTCTCCTCCCTGCTCATGCTCTCTCTTGCTATCTCTGTCTCTCTTTCTCAAATAAATTAATAAAATCTTTTAAAAAACATTATATTCACAGACCTGTACCTCTGAAACAAATAATACATTATATGTTAAAAAAAAAAAAAAGAGGAAGAAGATAGGAGGGGAAGAATGAAGGGGGGAAATCGGAAGGGGAGACGAACCATGAGAGACTATGGACTCTGAGAAACAAACTGAGGGTTCTCTAGGGGAGGGGGTGGGGGGATGGGTTAGTCTGATGGGTATTAAAGAGGGCACGTTCTGCATGGAGCACTGGGTGTTATACGCAAACAATGAATCATGGAACACTACATCAAAAACTAATGATGTAATGTATGGTGATTAACATAACATAATAATAAAAAAATAAAAAATACATTATATTGCTCTATAAATAAAATATGGTCACTTTAAACCAAAAATCCTCAAACTTTTTTTTCTTTTTTTGTTTTAGACAATCTCACAATCATGCTTGGACACCTGGGAATATGCATAGACAGCCTAATTACTGCCAGGGGAATTAGAAATGTTTTATGTGGTTGATATATTTTTTAGAATATTATATTGTTTTAGAAATATTTGATTTTATTTCTAAGTGTAAGATACTATTCCCTTAAAATATATCTATCACATAGTATATTTCCCTATGTGTTCTGCTCTTAGCCAGCCCTCAATAAATAATTCTCTCTCTCCCTTTTCTCTCTCCCCCACCCCTCATTAATACAAAGATTATCCTGACAGAATAATGTGTGTTTTGGTTTCTTGATTCGTTAATGGTATCTGGCTCTATCTGCTTTTCTTGCTCAGACTCCCTTAAATCAGTTGCACACAGTTGTAACAACCAGGTAGTCTGTGTCCCAAAAGCTGTGATAAAGTAAAGCTAGAAGACCCATCACCTCTCCCAGGAACTGAACTTACTCCCTTAGGGCATTAACCTCAAGTTCTAGCTCAGTGGTTCTTAACTCTGGTTGCACGTTAGAATATCATGAGGAGACACTGAAAATCAAAACAAAGCAGTGCTGCCAGGCTCTATTCCAGACGAGGTAAATCAGACTCTGAGCATGTAACCTGGGCATTCATATCTGTAAATGTTCCACAAGTGATTATAATGGGTTCCAGATTTGAGACTCATTGCGCTTACTATGAGCCACAAACAATATATAATATTGACAGGCTAAATGAGACTTGGATGAATTTCCAGAAGGGAGAAATAATCTTCATCCTTCCCCAGCACAAATTCAGAAACTAACACCTCTGCTAATCCCTCAAATTCCTCTCCTCCCCACAAAAAAACAAAAAAAACAAAAAACAAAAAAACATTATTTAGAAGAGGCTTAAAGTAATCACTATTATGGTGTATAAAAACTTAGAGTTCATATAAAGAACAATTTTATAGAGTAAGACTAAAAGAGGAACAGAAATCATTTTTTCTAAAGGAAATGGATATTTAAGAAATTGGATTGTGTAGATACAAAAGATTAATAAAGATTTTACCTATCTTATTTAGTTCATAATTATTATATACTAGATGAGAATTTGTTACAACTGAATGCACTTGGTAACATCTGTATACCTGAGTAAAATCAGACAGCAAGGGATAATAAACAATCAAGGTAAAGCCACATAGACAATAAGAGTGCTTATCCCTCACATTTCCTTAGCACTTTAAACTTCTGAAGTGTTTTCCCACGTATTATTTCATTTGACCTCACAAAAATCCAGTGCATTAGGCATGGCAGCAATTATTTCCATATATTAGGTAAAGAAACTCATGATGGTTAAGTGACATACCCAAGGTCTCATAGCTACTCAGTGCCAGAACTATGGCTAGATTCAAGTCTCCAATATGCCACATCACTAACAATACCATTATAGTCTTTCTGGAATAGTGTCTATGGTGTAAGGCTTCTGAGATAATAAAAAAATAAAGAAAGGGAAAATATTAAATATTTTTGATCCAAATTATTGAGATTGTAGCAAATTATATCTTGATTCACTTTTTAATCACTCTTAAATGATCAACTGTTTAAAAGATATTTTATCTTTCATTATTCAAAGATGCTGTGAATGTAACAAGTGTATTTCTTCATGTGAACTGTTAAATATCAATATGTTGAACTAACATATAGTCTACAAAAATCCCATCATATTGTTCTGATGGAATCCAGTGACACAGTAAATGAAGACCCTTTCAGAGAAGAAACTTCTAACACTTTAAGTTTCATTTTGTTGTTCATATTGCTTCAGCACTAAAAAAATGACCACTTCAAAAAGTCATTTTTATTAAGGAGGCATCAACCCCCCAGCTCTCCCTTTTCTATTGACTAATGAAGAAATTCCCAAAAGAATATCTTTTAATTCTTTGTTTTAGATGAGATACTTACCCATCCTCTCTGAATGGTGATCCATCTGAGAGGGAGAGCTGGACACACTGCTGCTAGGGTGGGAGGAAGTCTGACTCTTAGGATGATGATTCTCTTCCAGAGAGGGAACAGGAGAAGGACTCTCTGGGATCCGTTCCTGACACAAGGAAACACAACAGTAAATGTCATCTGTTCACCAAGTTTTTCATGTTGGTTGAGTCCATAATATTTGAAATGTTGACCTCTCAGTTATCCCAAAAGCATGCATGTTCATGATACTTGGCCTTAAACATGTATCTTTAGACAAATACATATTTTTTGTTCTTGTAAAATTAATGGGATATTATGAGGGCTAAATAAGAGAATGTGAAAGGGCTCAGTGCCATGCTGGATATATGTCAGAGGTTCAAGAAAGGTTAGTTTCCATTTCCTTTCCTAGAAAATTCAGGAAGAATTATGAACATAGGTGTGCAGTGAAGATTACTGTTATTGTAAACTCTTAAATTTATATAAAGTATATGCCAAAGGCTGGAGGGTGATCCTACTCTCTAAGAAGATCTTCCAAAAGTAAACACTTGAAAACCTAGGAATAAAACTCACACGTAGTGGCATCTGGTAAATATTGAGTCTTTCTGCACAAATAAAAATTATGGAAACTATGGAAACAATATACATGCACTCTATCAGACCTTAGGAATTTATGTTGAATTCTGCCAGCAAATGGTTTGGTAGTCACAGGACACAATGATAGGTTTTCCAAACTAACACTAAAACCTGTCAATAACAATTGCTTAGTATTATTTAGATTTTTATAGTTTTAAATGATGAATTTGAATAAAAATAAAACATTTATTTTACATACCTTTACAGTAACTGTTATAGTCCTCAAGACTTTTGTGATTATGAATATTGCTATAAAACTCTGAAATTATTCACTATGTTTATACATCACAACTTGATGAATAAATCTGACAATCATTCAATTAATTCAATCACTAGAAGAACCAAATTGCTATGTTTATGCATATATGCAATAAATGTGACGGGATAATAGACATGCTGGGACAGAGAATGTTTGTTCTATAAAATATTTAGTTCATCCATAATAAATTTCTTAAATATTCTAATTATCTGTAATTATAACATCAGTATTCTAATCATCATAACATTAAGAATTAGTTTTTCAAATAAGTACTTGTACATTTTCACATTGATTTTGCATGAGAGGCCTAAAATTTATAAATTCCCTAAAGAAAACTGTTGTTTGTTTAAATACAAAAGTAATAGCATGAGAGTTAAAGCTTATTATTTCATTAGCAGAAGTTAACATTTTGCAATGTCTATCATTGTAGCAGGCAGAATAGTGGCAGGCAGAATAGTGGCCCCCAAAATGGCCACTCCACATCCTAATGACTGAGACCTATGAATATGTTGCATCACATGTGAATATGTTACATCACATGGTAAATGGATTTTTCAGATGTGTTTGAGAACGTTGATATAGATAAATTACACTTAGAGGCAGAAAGGGAAGGTCAGAGGAAGATATTATGGAAGAATAATCAGAGAAATGTAACCTTTCTGGCTTTGAAGATGGATGAAGGGAACCAGGAGGCAAGAAATGTGGGTGGCTTCTAGAAGGTGGAAAAGCAAGGAAATAGATTCATCCCTGGAAGCTACAGAAAGAAATGCAGCCCTGCCAACACCTTGATTTTAGCTCAGTGGTGTCTATGTTAGACATCTGACCTACAGAACCATAAGAAAATAAATTTGCATTGTTTTAAGCCACTATGTCATATTTTGTTATAGTAGAAATAAAATACTAATACAATCATCAATATAGTTTTGTTTTTAAATGGTGTTTTATATTATTGTTTAACATATAATTAACATCCGATAATTTTAATAAAATGAATAGTAGACTTTGAGTATATTAGCTGCAATATTATATCCTAATTAAATACTGATAATTATAATAAATTTATGTTACACTTTAAAGGCTCTATAACTGTTGTCATACCTCAAAAACAAATGTTTTAAGACATAGAAATATACATTTCATTTATATTTACTATACAGATAAATATCTAGCTGTAACACTACATGTACAGTACAAAATAAACAGAAACATATAAGCAAAGCAGAAGAAAAGAATCAAGTTTTTATTTTCTAAATAATTACACTTGTATTCCAGAGTGATGGTATGGGGATAGACAGCAAGGTATATATAGCCTTTGTACCACATTCTTTTACTTTCTGAGAAGACTAGTAGTTCATTGTGAAATTCAACTTAAACTGTCACGATCAAAAATAAATTCTTTAAATAGTATATGTACACAAACACACACCAATGCAAGGATTTTTATATATAAGGTCAAAAAAAAAATTTTTTTTTTTGGCTTTCACTGTTCTCAACGATTCTATGCCAAAATATGTATATAAAGTGTAGAACATTCAGTGTTTGTCTTTGAATTGTAACACTGAAAATTTGTTGAAAAAATATGTAATTCAATGAACTACATTTAGGTTTCATGGGCATCTGAATGAATGGACAGGGACAAAGTACAGCAGTTACTAGACAAAAATAGAACTGAGCAAAAAAATCACTGTATGGTGACAAACAGGAATCATACACACAGCAATATATGCTGCCATAATAAAAATGGAAAATTTTTAAGTTGTTTCATAAAATTGATGGTTTGGAAAAACAAAAGAATCCAACTGACAATGATACTTGCTCTTGTCCACTCTGCCTAATAAAAAATGAAAGCTCATTTTGAATTTTTTTTTAAAAGTTGAAAGGACATCTACACAAATAGAAAAATGCTATGAAAATGAGAAAAAATACAATACTATAAAGGAAGATCCCCCCCAAATACTTAAATTAGTTAAAGATCAAATAATATTAACTCAAATAACTTACTCTTCAACTCCTTCTTTGACATTTTCAACACCATATTAAGTGAAACAATAAACTAACTTTGAAAAAATGATTTATAATGAAGTACTGTATGGTGACTAACATAACAATTAAAAAAAACATGATTTAGAGTGACAGTAACATTTTGCATAAAGTAATATATCTGCTTTAAGATTTTATTGCCTGCACTTTCCAAATTCAATCAAGGTTCAGTTCATTGTTATTGTTTTCCTATGGCATCACAGAGGTCAGACTTTTTTCACCATGTAAACTGTATTATATAAGTTCAGTGCCTTATATTGATTAAGAGTTAGGTGGGTTTAAAAATATATATATATCTGTGTAGAGCTGGGAATGTTTAATTTCTCTTAAATAATTAATAGTTCTATGAACAATTTCTTCTTTGCAAGTAAACAGATCCATTTTTCATCCCTATAATGAGTATGCATCTATTTAGCTACTTAACTGCAATGTGCTTTGGTTCATTAGGTGGCTACTGTTGTGTCTCAGCCTAGTTAAAATTCCACAGCAAGTTAATGTGTTTTATTACAAATGAGAACACAAGTGATAACGTCCTCATCATTTGCCAAATACAGGGTTAACAGTATTTGCAACAAATCAATAGGGGTATTTAAAAAGGAAAATTGCAACTCTAAAACCCCAATCATTTTTAGTCATTGATGACTTAATTTTATTTGGCATTTATGATTTTACAACCCTGTTACACTTCATGTATTTCATTTGGGCCCATTGACAACAGCTGTAGCTCTTCTGAAACACTACAGGTCTTTTCCAGATTCAAAGTAGCAAAGGGGAGACATTTCCAAAATTGATACATACTTACCCAATCAAATCCCCATTTCCCCTGCAATTAGTAAAATTATCTGTAATAATAACTCAGATTCTAGCATATAAGTATAGTTCAAGGCTTACGCCTAAAATGAAAGAAACATTACAGAAAATGTTATTAATTAGTACATACTATCCCCTCTTTCATCATACTTTTCCCCTTTTGGGAGGTATATATCACAAATGGTCAAAGGAGACATTCATCATATTAAATCATTTGAAAGTACACTTGAACCTTAATAAAAAATAGGGTCAATGCTTAGAAAATTCAGTTTTACACAAGGTTTAACACAGTCAGTTTGGTTTAGGATTTAGTTTATTGGCAGTGAAGTATCAACTCTGCCCATTTTCATGCAGATCCTTTATTTCATCTCAATATATTCCTTTATGTCCTTGGAAATATGGTGGTATACATGGAATGTATGAAGTACTAATAAATGCATATTAAACATGTATTTATATGTATGTGTACATGTGTGTAGTTGCCTTTTACTAACAACTGTATCAATCAATGTTAAATTGTTACCTCTGACATTTTATTATATTATCATCAAGTATTCAGTGTGATTATGTATTATATAATTTGTCTTTTTATTTTTAATTGGAATTCAACTCTCACTGTAATTATGCTTCCAAATGCTAATCTATTAATGAGTTCCTAAAGGATTTAATGGCATTTCACTACTGAGGAGTGGCTTTTGGAAGTTTGTCTGAGTGCTAGATATTTTATCCATGCATTTGTCTTGATATTTCATATTAAATTGATGTGCTCCTTCTTACTGTCACCAGAGTTCTGCAGAAACAGAACAGATTGTAACTTGACAGACTTTAATAATAAAATCAGGGACAGGGAAATGAAAAGTTTATTCATTGTTGCTGCTAACTTGGGTTACTACTATTCCTGAGGAAGAATATGAGGCCCAAATTTGGTTTCTGAATAATATTGGAAACTTGACAACTTATGGATCTTTATAAATCAGTTTAAGAATTAGTCTGTGGGGGTGCCTGGGTGGCTCAGCCAGTTAAGTGCCCAACTCTTGGTTTTGGCTCAGATCATGATCTTGGGGTCCTGGGATCAAGCGCCGTATTAGGCTCCATGCTTAGCAGGGAATCTGTGGATTCTCTCTCCCTCTCCCTCTGCCCCTACCCCTGCTCATGCTCTCTCTCTAAAATGAATAAACAAATAAATCCTTATTATAAAAAAAGATTTAGTCTGTGTTCCACAATCACCAATTTACAATTCTATTAAAGTTAACATAAACAAATATGGCAGGTTTTTCATGAATTAAAAAAAAAAATAGGCAGATTGGGGATGCATCTGGAACATGTAACCATGAAACAGTCCAAAATCATAGGCATACCCTTCATGTGATCTATGTTATATTAGGGCAAAGGACCCTTTCACATCTTCAATGAGATCAACTTGTTCTGGAAGAGGCTGACAGCTTAAGAGAATCAGTCATAATATCTGTTCATAACTTGCAAATGCCCTCGAGTGGGAAAATGGATAGTTCAGTGGGAAAATACAAGGCTTCCAAATTATGTTTTGGGCTTGGACCTCGGCCATCCACCCAAACACACACACACACACACACACACACACACCCCTCAGTTCTCACTCAATGCATCTTCATCTTATGTTCTAAAAGACAGTAATTGCTTTGTCTTTCCATAGAGCATTGTTTTTCTTTTTCAAGTTTTATTTAAATTCCAGTTAGTTAAAGTGGAATATTAGTTTCAGGTATAGAATTTAAAATAAAGACACAACTAGTGATTTTTTTCAGTGGATTTAAATTATCATAAAAACCCTCTCTGTGTTGATTAACTTTAATACCAGATGTTCACATGTTAATGCCACTGCCTTGTGACCACTTCCTACCAATTGCCAGCTGCTTGGCCAAACAAAAAGCAGAGCTAATCAGATAGTACTGGTAAACAGCCAAATAACAGCTTCCTACTTAAATTTCTCAAATTTGTTATCAGAAAAAACTATGGCACACTGATATTACAAAGTATCCTATGATGTATGGAATTGTTGAATCACTATACTGTACACCTGAAATTAATATAACACTGTTAATTAACTGTAATTAAAATAAAAACTTAAAAAAAGCTTCCCACAAAAAAATAAGGTACTTAACTGTCAAATAGGAAATAGATTTTCATACCAGTCAGGTATTTTACCCATTTTACTCTCAGGATTTTGCCACACTCAGTAATATAACTGAAGGATAAATAGCCTTGCAAGCCTAATGATCATAATGCAATTTCCAGTTCCTGCTATACCTATATTAGTTATTAGATACAAATGCTACTAGCTGAGCCAATAGTAAAGGAATCTGAGGTGGAACTAAAGAATATGTGCTTGGAGTAACAATATTCCCAAACTAATTTTTGACAAAAACAAAAACAAAATAAAACAAAAACCCAACAAAACAAAACAAAACAAAACAACAACAAGAAAACATTTGTTTGCAACCTGTAATGTCTTTTCCAGTTTTGGAATTAAACTCTGTATCACTAATGATCATTTATGTTAGAAATACTCCCCAAAGTTTAATATCCAATGAATCATTATTTTTAACTCATTCATGCAACAAACATTTTTTAGTGTCTAATGTACCTATTGGGGAAGGAACGAAGGTCTATCAGTATTTTCACATGGGATGTAAATGTTCATAGTTCAAACTAAAGACTAAATAATCCACACATATACATTCCAAGATGATATAAAATAAAATACAAATCAGATCAATTTAGGTATTAGAATAGACACTCCTCTCCAGTCCTCACCAGATCCCTGACTCTTTTTTTTTTTTTTCCTGCATGGAGATCAAATCAGCCATGACAGGTGAACAAATGCTCTGTAGAGGGAGGGCCCAATACCTGTATATGCATCTAATGGTGGGGGAACCCTTGGTTCTGCTATTAAGAGTTATACAGAAGAATGTATATAAGGGAAGTTACTTCTTTCTCAGGCTAGCTCTTGGCCATGATATTGGTTTCTACTTATTAGTATTTCTATATGGATCCTTGAGTATAAAACATAATAAAATAGAATAATATTTGCTAATATATACTGACTACTAAATGCTAAACAGTGTTCTAAGTGTGTTGACAAGCTTTGTCTCATTTAGTCTCATGTTAACACTATGAGGTAGACATAATTACTCTCACCAGTTCACTGGAAGATGAGGCTAACTGAGATACAGGTAGATTAATTTGCCTAAAGTCATGTAACAAGGAATGGTGGAACCAGAACTTAAATACAGGAAGGCAGTCTGACTTCAGAGCCCATGCTCCTACCCATTAGGCCATACTGCCTCCAATCTGCTTTTTTTTTCTTTTTTTGACATACTTCCTCTTTTATTAATACTGTGTAATTAAATATAAAATATATACACAAAAGTACACAAAACATTAATGTACAAACTTTCACAAAGTGAACTCAGCCATATAACACAATCCAGGTTAAGAAACTAAATACTACCAGCACTCCAGAAGGCTCCCACATGCTAACTTCCAGTCACTAGCCCCTTTCTTCTCCAACCATAATCACTTATTCTGACTTCTAACACCATAGACTAGTCTTCTATTTGAACTTTATATGTGTTACGCACTCTTATGTGCCAGGACTTGCTATTTTATACATTATATTTATGAAATTCATCTTTATAATTGCATATAACAGTAGTTCCTTCATTTTCTTTAATGTGTAGTATTCCACTGCATGAATAGATCATGATCGATTTATTCATTCCAATAGACATTGGGTTGTTACTAGTTTTTGTCCACTATGCATAATGCAGCTGTGAACATTTTTGTACATATTTTTCTGGTATACAAATACATGCATTTTTGTAATGTCATACCTAGAAATGAAGTTGTTGGGTTATAGGGTACACCTTTTGTTCAGTTTTAGTAGATAGCATGTGTG
The DNA here is from genome assembly GCF_002201575.2 of Neomonachus schauinslandi. Lineage (NCBI taxonomy): Eukaryota > Metazoa > Chordata > Mammalia > Carnivora > Phocidae > Neomonachus > Neomonachus schauinslandi. The sequence continues at coordinate 55,408,347 of NC_058419.1, forward strand.
GTAGGCAGTTTCCAAGACGATGCTCAGTGGTCACTGCCTGCTAGTATTCCTGCCTTTGTGTAATCCTTTCCCCTTGAGTGTGGGCTGGGCTTACTGAATTGTTTCTAAGAAAATGAATATGGCAGAAACAATGGCATGTTCTTTTTGAGATTAAGTTATAAAATAGTGATTTCTGTCTTGTGTGTTCTCCCTTACTATCTCTTGGATTGTTCATTCTGGGAGAAGCTGGCTGCCATATAGAGAGGATGACCTATCAAGAGACTTTTAAAAGTCAATCTTTGAGGCCAGCAACAGCCACGTGAGTGAAGTGGGTCCTTCGCAATTTGAGCCTTGAGATGACTGTAGCCTCAGCTAACACATAACATCTTTTTTAAAAATTATGTTATGTTAGTCACCATACAGTACTTCACTATTTTTTGATGTAGTGTTCCATGATTCATCACTTGCATATAATACCCAGTGTTCATTGCAATACGTGCCCTCCTTAATACCCACCACCAAGTTAACCCGTTCCCCACCCTCTTCCCCTCTGAAATCCTCAGTTTGTTTCTCGGAGTCCACAGTCTCTCATGGTTCTTCTCCCCCTCCAATTCCCCCCCTTCATTTTCCTTTCCTTCTCCTAATGTCCTCCATGCTATTCCTTATGTTCCACATATAAGTGAAACCATAGGGGTGCCTGGGTAGCTCAGATGGTTGAGCATCTGCCTTTGGCTCATTTCATGATCCCAGCATCTTGGGATTGAGCCCCACATCAGGCTCCTGGCTCAGCTGGGAGCCTGCTTCTCCCTCTCCCCCTGCTCATGCTCTCTCTCTCTCTGTATCTCTGTGTCTCAAGTGAATAAATAAAATATTTAAAAAAAAAAAAGAAACCATATGATAATCGAAGACATACAAATGGCTAACAGACACATGAAAAAATGTTCAACATCATTAGCCATCAGGGAAATTCAAATCAAAACCACATTGAGATACCACCTTACACCAGTTAGAATGGCAAAAATTAACAAGACAGGAAACAACAAATGTTGGAGAGGATGTGGAGAAAGGGGAACCCTCTTACACTATTGGTGGGAAGGCAAATTGGTGGCTGTACAGTATGGAGGTTCCTCAAAAAGTTAAAAATAGAGATACTCTATGCCCCAGCAGTTGCCCTACTGGGTATTTACTCCAAAGATACAGATGTAGTGAAAAGAAGAGGCACATGCACCCCAATGTTCATAGCAGCAATGGCCACAATAGCCAAACTGTGAAAGGAGCTGAGATGTCCTTCAACAGATGGATTGGATAAAGAAGATGTGGTGCATATATACAATGGAATATTACTCAGCCATCAGAAAGGATGAATACTCACCATTTGCATCGCCATGGATAGAATTGGAGGGGATTATGCTAAATGAGTCAAGCAGTGAAATCTGCTTCTTAATTCACTTAACTTCACTAACAAACTATGATGGTTCTAGCCAGAAACAGTATATAATTCTATAATATTTTTGAGGATGGATCTTATGTCTGTTTCATTTTTGTGTTTTTGACAAAGCAATGTGACACAGTCCTTTGCACATATTAAATCTTGTGAAATCATTGAATTCTGTGTTCTTGCCCTTTTTCCAACAAAAAATGATGACAATAATAACTTAATAAGCCAATATTCAGCAATAACTATCTTTTTTTGGCTAACTGCAAGGTTAATTGCAATATACTTACTGATTTTTTAGTCTGTATTATCTTTTTTCCCAAAGATTACCAGTGATTCATGACTTTTTGTCCACCCTACTTAATGCTCTAAAACAGTGCTATCCAATAAAATTTTCTGCAATGATGCAATGTTCTATACTTGTAGTAGCCACAAGTGACATGTGACTATTGAGCACTTGAAATGTGGCTAGTTGCAACAGAACAACTGAAGTTTTCATTTCTTTAATTCATTTAAATTGAAATAGCCACATGTGGCTAGTGGTTACTGTAGTGAACAGTGTTGCTATAGTAAATATATTCTATGCATCTAAAACTCATGGTTGGGGTGCCTGGGTGGCTCAGTCCATTAAGTGTCCGCCCCCAGCTCAGGTCATGATCCTGGGGATCCTGGGATCAAGCCATGCTTGGGCTCCCTGCTCAGCAGTGAGTCTGTTTCTCCCTCTCCCTCTTCCCCTCCCCCCACTCATGCTTGCTCTCTCACAGTCTCTCAAATAAATAAAATCTTAAAAAATAAAACTCATTGTTAATTACAATGGTTACATAGTTTACATCCATGGAGATAGGGAAATTTATTAAACTATAAGCAATTTATATATATATATATATATATATAAATATATATATATTTTATATTTATATTTATATATATTTATTTATATATTTTATTATTTATAT
>NC_058419.1:55410816-55412711 GCF_002201575.2 Neomonachus schauinslandi
ATATATATAAATATATATATATATATATATATATAAAATATCACTTCTCAAATCCCTAAAAAGCTATGGTTTTCTCTCCTACCTGTGAAAAAATTAAAAAAAGATGACAGCTGTGGTGAATAGACAGTCATGTCTATTCTTCTCTGTGTTAGTTTTCACTATTTGAGGGCATTTACAGGAATCCACACCTCGATTACCAAATATTTCTCACACTGAGGTAGAAATATTTATACATTGGTAGAAGAAAAAGGCCCAAATGCAATCATGTTCCTTTCAATTTGACATCAATCTATGTTAAGGCGGTATAATTTCCATTGAGAAACAAACTACTTATTCATTAATTTTTATAGAGTTTTCTCAAACTTTTTGTTAACATGTTATATTATTCTGAAGGGGCACCTGGGTCTGGGTGGCTCAGTCAGTTAAGTGTCTGCTTTCTGCTCAGGTCGTGGTCCCAGGGCCCTGGGATTGAGCCCAGCATCAGGCTCCCTGCTCAGCGGGGAGCCTACTTCTCCCTCTCCCTTTGCTGCTCCCCCTGCTTGTGCTCTCTTGCACTCTCTCTCAAACAAATAAATAAAAATCTTTTAAAAAAAGAAATAGAAATTAGTGGTAAACTAGTTTGAAAATTTTTGTTTTGTTTAATGGTTATGGAGATTGGCATGAAGTGTTTGATTTGATAAACATTTCATATTTCATATAATGCTTTAAAAGGAAAGTGTTATTTTGGGGCCTGTTCAAACTAGGACCAATTGCTAAATATTCAGTAATTTTGTGAGCCAGGTGTTAAAATGATTGTAACTTGAAATCAGCCATGATGGAAATATATACAACACAGAAATTGGAAAATGGTATAAGTCAGAGTTTTTCTTTTATTTTGTCTTGTTTTGGGTTGTTTTTTTTTTTTTTTTTTTTGGAGATCTGGTTTACAGGCACACCATTGGGTGCTGGCCCAAATAAAAAACATTGAATGTTTAAGTCTATTATAGGAATCCGAGGTTTTTATTTCTTTCTAATGTTCAACATTATCTGACTAGGCAAATATTAAGTATATAAATAAGTACACTAAATGCTGTATTTATTTGAGTTTATGAGCATTGAAAGAAACACAAGTAGAATGCTGTATGATAAAAATACATATTAGGTAAAATGCACTCAATTACTGTTGTCTGCATCCCACATAGTTCTTCTAAAGAACCTGAAAAATTAGAAACAAACATATGCATAACAAAACATCTACTATTAAAATATTAAACAGAGAATGTAGGAAAATTCAAATCATTATATGTAGTTTCCATTCTTGCTATGACTCAGGAACCCGGGTCTTACAGAGTATAAAACAAAATCTGCAAAACCATGTTTTCAAAATAGTACCGGAGTTCATTTTGTCTATTTAAATGTTTAATAAAAATTATTAAACTATTAATTCTGTTTATTGTTTGTCTCTCCCCATTAGATTATAAACCTTAAAAACCACCTGATGCAAGGGACTCAATCATTGGAAAACAAAAAATTCAGATGGACCCACAGACTTTTTAAACTAGGTATCAGTGGCTTATTCTGATTCAATTAGTTAACAAATGGGCTTATTAACAAATGACAATTGAGTCTACCTGAATTAAAATGAGGAGCTAACATGACATACATTAACATAAACTGTTTTCTGATATAGACTCAATCAGAAGAACTGTAAACACAGAAACAAGTGTAAAGAAAGTGAGATATATATTACAGGAAGGAAAATTGAAGTGCAGAAATATTAAAATAGTTGCTTCCAGACCTTTAATCAGAAATGTTAAGTGCTAGGGGCGCCTGGGTGGCTCAGTTGGTTAAGCGACTGCCTTCGGCTCAGGTCATGATCCTGGAGTCCCGGGATCGAGTCCCGCATCGGGCTCCCT
>NC_058419.1:55417711-55435933 GCF_002201575.2 Neomonachus schauinslandi
TAAGTGCTAGAAATTAAATACAATTTGTAGGCCAGCCATTCACTAACTTGATAACCTCTATCATATAGTCCTAATATTCAAATCACATGCTGTAAGACCAGCTTCCAAAGGAAATTGGAATCACAGTCTCATGATCATCAGTGGCAAAGCACAGGCATCAGCTTAACATAGATTATGCTAAAGAAGAGGAGCAGGTGTTTAGAAGGATATGAAACCTCCTTTTAATATCAGCATGTTGTTTTTTTTTCCAGGGACATTTTTAAATGATATGGAAAAAAGGTAAAGCTTTACTTGAAGGTAATAAAAAAAAAAAAAGAAAAGAAAAGATATGTAAATAAGAATAAACATATGAATAAATTTGATAGCTCTTTTTGTGAACTTTCATAAATTTTAATATAACTAAACGTGTATTTTGGACTTTTTGTGTAATGTGTCTTAATCTTTTTCTGTACATGTTTCTGATACAAATTTATCTTTGTGCAGCCGAGGTTTAAAATGCTGAACATGGGAGTACCTGTGTGGCTCAGATGGTTAAACATCTGCCTTCAGCTCAGGTCATGCTCCCTGGGTCCTGGGATCGAGTCCCACGTTGTTGGGCTCCCGGCTCAGCAGGGAGTCTGCTTCTCCCTCGCCCTCTGCCTCTCCCCACTGCTCCTGCTCTCTCTCTCTCTCTCTCCAATCAATGAATAAAATATTTTAAAAATGCTGAAAATAAGGATATAATGGAAATATCAGCAGATCATTAACTGTAGAGAAGCTAGCAAAGGTGACACTATAATCACATTAGATTGTATATTCTGTGGATTGAATATCTCCCCTAAATTCATATGTTGAAACTCTATCCTTAATGTGAAAGTATTTGGAAATGGGACTTTTGGGGGGGAATGAAGTCATGGGTTGGGGGAGCCCTCATGATGGGATTAATGCCCATTTAAGAAGAGATATGAGAAAGTTTGCTTCCTGTCTATCTTTGCCATTTTTCCTGTCTATCTTTGCCATGTTAGAACACAGTGAGAAGGTGATCATCTGCAAACCAGAAAGAAAGCCCTCACCAGGAATCAGAAGGCACTTTGATCTTGGACTTCCCAGCCTCTAGAACTATGATAAATAAATTTACCATGTTTAAGCTACCTGGTCTATACTATTTTGTTACAGCAAACCACTGAGTTAAGACAATATAATACACAGCAAAGATGGTGAATCAGGTTATTATGGCTTTCCCTAATTCACAGTGGATTTGCCAGAAAGAAATCAAGTTTCATAATTATGACATTTCTTTCAAAATGTTCAATGTTAAATTTCCTGATCATACTTTGGACGGTCAATTGACTCTAAATGGTCAATATCATATAAAAGGTATGGTGACCACAATTCAAATATTTTGCAAAACAATGAGCAATACTAATTAAAATTTTAATTTTTTTGTGCCAAACTGCTGGGATTAAAAACAAATCTGTAAATGGGAGAGGGAGGAAGATGGTGGTGGAGTAAGTGAACCCTAGGCTCCTTTCATTCCATGAACACAACTAGATAATTATCAAATCATACTAAATACCTCAGAAATTGACATGAAAACTAAAAGAACAAATTCCACAACTAAAGGTAGAGAAGTGGGCACATCAAAGATAGTAAGGTGCAGAGATGTGGTTTAGGGGAGAAATGGATCCTGGGTGTTACAGAGGGGAGGGACCTGTGATCACAAGAAAGGGCCATGGAAGAAGACCAACAGGGGAACACACAACAAGAACATTTCCCCATAGCCATTGGTTTGGAAAATGAGGTGGGCTGAATTCAGTGAGTTCTTGCAACCAGCAGGGCTTAAAGCCTGGAGTTTTAAAGGTCAGTGGGCTTGGCTGGGGTAGAGTCCTGAGGGCACTGCCCTTCTCCTGGAGAGAAGGCAGGCAAAGAATCCAAGGGGTAGATGTCATGGAAACAGTGATCTGAAGAATGCTTGGGAGCACAGTGGGAGATTATTTGCTCTTATTGGAGTATGTCCAGAGAGTCAGCATTCACAGACAAGCCTCTTCTGGAACAATGGAGCTGGCTGGTGCCATCTCCTTCTCCTGCACCTCAGCATAAACACAAAGCTACCAGCAGGAAGTAGCCCAGAACCAGCCCTGGTTCCTAATTTGCTTACACCAAGCCCTACTCCCCTGCGGTGGCAAGGTCTTCCCTTCTCACTCAAGCTTGCCTCAGTTTCAGCACAGAGTGCCCCTCCCAAAAAAGATGAGTGTGAACACCCACCCACACCAAGTCTCCTGACCTGAGAGTTCTGTGGGGCCTCGATTCTGGTGGAAGTGGTGTCAGGTCTCATTTAACAAGCAGACCAGGGCTCACCTTGTTAAAACTTGACACATTCAGGCCAGGGACCAAACATTGTCCACAGCAGGCAAGTAAAGGCTATACAGAAAACTGGCCTGAAGGAAAGAGCAACCAAAACACAATAGCAGAACACACATAGCACACACAGGAGACACTCCCTGAAGCACTAGGCTGGGCACTACATGACCTCTTCTTCATAAGGCCATTACTTTCAGGAGCAGGAGACATAACTGCCTTTTCTAACACAGAGAATAACACAGAAACTTAGACAAAATGTGAAGATGGGGGAACTTATCCAAAATGGAAGAACAAGATAAGGCCATGGTGAGAAATATAGGCAAAAAAAATAAGAGTGAGAAGTCTGATTGAGAATTTATTTTTTTCAAATATTTTATTTATTTATTTATTTGACAGAGAGAGAGAGAATGAGCAGGGGGAGGAGCAAGGGAAGAGGGAGAAGCAGACTCCCCATTGGGCAGGGACCCCAATATGGGACTTGATCCCAGGGGTCATGACCTGAGCCAAAGGCAGATGCTTAGCCAACTGAGCCACCCAGGTGCCCCTGATTGAGAATTTAAAGTAACAATCATAAGGATATTCACTGGTCTTGTGAAAAGAATAGAAGGCATCACTGATACCCTTACCACAGAGATAAAAGAGTTAAAAATGAATCAATCAAAGATGAAGAATGCAATAAAGATTAGAAACAAGCTTGATACAAAGAACAGGAAGCTGGAAGAAGCAGACTGAATTAGTGATCTAGAAGAGAAAATAATGGAACACAATGATGCTGAACAAGAGAGAGAAAGAATTATGAAACATGAGAATAGACTTAGAGAACTCAGTGACTCCATCAAACGTAATAACATTTGTATTATAGGAGTCCCATAAGAAGAAGAGAGAGTAAAGGGGACATAAAATTTTTTAAAGAAATAATAACTGAACACTTCCCTAATCTGGGGAAGAAAAGAGATACCCAGATCCAGGAGGCACAGAGAGCTCCCATCAAAATCAACAAAAGCAGACCCATACCAACACATATTTTAGTTAAATTTACAAATTGATAAACAGTGTTAAATAATCTTAGTGATAAATAATCTTAAAACCAGCAGGGCAAAAGAAGTCCTCTACATGCAAAGGAAGACCCAGAAGGCTAGCCGGAGATTTCTCAACAGAAGCTTGGCAAGCCAGAAGGGAGTGGCATGATATATTCAAAGTGCTAAATGGGAAAAATCTGCAGCCAAGAATGCTGTATTTAAGAAAATTATCATTCAGAATAGAAGGAGAGATAAAGTTACCCAGACAATAACTAAAGATCTAACAATTGTAAATATTTATGCCCTCAACTTGAAAGGATGCAATAATATAAAACAATACCAAACAAAAAGGCATTCATTGATAATAATACAATAATAGTAGGGGACTTTAACACCCCACTTACATCAATGCACAGATCTTCTAAACAGAAAATTAACAAGGAAACAATGGCTTTGAATGGCATTGGAACAGATGGACTGAACAGATATATTCAGAACATCCACTCCTAAAACACAAACTACATATTCTTTTCAAGTGCACATAGGACATTCTCCAGGATAGATCACTGAATCCAACAATATATTTTAAAAAATCTTTCATCATGATCAAGTGGAATTTATTCCTGGGTTGCAAGCATTGTTCAATATTCACAAATCAATCAAGGTAATGTATCACATCAATAGTAGAAAGGATAAGAACCATATTGTCATTTCAATAGATGCAAAAAAAACATTTGACAAAGCACAACATCTATTCATGATAAAAAAAAAAAACCCTAAAAAAATGTAGGTTTAAAAGGAATAAACCTTGAGGCACCTGGGTGGCTTAGTTGACTGTGTCTGACTCTTGCTTTTGGCTCAGGTCATGATCTCACTGGTCCTGAGATCAAGCCCTGAGTCGGGCTCTGCACTCAATGGGGAGTCTGCTTGAGGATTCTCTCCCTCTGATTCTTCCCCCATTCTCATGTTCTCTCTCTCCCTCTCTCTTAAAGAAATAAATATTTAAAAGAAAAAAAAAAAGGAACATACCTTAACATAATAAAGGCCATATATGAAAACCCACAGATATTATTATCCTCAATGGGATGAAACTGATAGATTCTCCTCTATGGTCAGTAGAAAGACTGAGATGTCACTATCACCACTGTTATTTAACACAGTACTGGAAGTCCTAGCCACAGCAATTGGAAAACATAAAGAAATAAAAGGTATCTAACTTGGCAAGGGAGAAGTAAAACTTACACTATTTGCAGATGACATGACACTATATGTAGAAAACTGAAAAGGCTCCACAAAAAAAAAGAAAAGAAGAGAAAAGAAAAATCCTGCTAGAAGTGATAAACAAATTCAGTACAGTCACAGGATACAAAATCAATGTACAGAAATCTCTTGCATTTCTATACAACAAAAAAGAAGCAGCAGAAAGAGAAATTAAGGAATCACTCCCAATTATAATTGCACCAAAATCCATAAGGTATCTACAAATAAACCTACCCAAAATGTGTAAGACTTGTACCCTGAAAACAATAAAACATTGATGAAGATGACACAAAGAAGTGGAAAGACATTCCATGCTCATGGATTAGAAGAATAAATATTGTTAAAATGTCTATACTATCCAAAACAAGATACACATTTAATGCAATCCCTATCAACATACCAACAGCGATTTCACAGAGCTAGAACAAACAATACTAAAATTTGTATGGAATCCCAAAAGACCCTGAATAGCCAAAGCAATCTTGAAAAAGAAAAGCAAAGGTGGAGGCATCACAATTCCAGACTTCAAGCGATATTACAAAGCTGTAGTGATCAAAGCAGTATGGTACTGGCACAAAAACAAATACATAGATGAAAGGAACAGAAGACAAATCACAAAAATGAACCTACAATAATATGGTCAATTAATCTTTGACAAAGAGGGAAAAATACATAATGGGAAAAAGACAGTCTCTTCAACAAATGGTGTTGGGAAAACTGGACAACAACTTGGGAAAAAATGAAAATGGACTACTTTCTTACACCAAACATAAAAATAAACTCTGAATGGATTAAAGACCTAAATGTGAGACATAAAACTTTTAAAATCTTAGAGGCAAACACAGGCAGTAACCTCTTTGACATTGGTTTTCTAGGTTTGCTCCTGAGGCAAGGGAAACAAAAGCAAAAAGAAACTATTGGGACTACATCAAAATAAAAAAAAGTTCTACACAGTGAAGGAAACAATGAACAGAGCTAAAAGGAAACCTAAGGAATTGGAGAAGATATATGGAAATGACATATCTGATAAAGGATTAGTATCCAAAATATATAAAGAGCTTATAAAACTCAACACCACAAAAGGGAATAATCCAATTAAATATAGACAGAAGACATGAATAGCCATTTTTCCAAAGAACACATACAAATTGCTAACAGAAACATGAAAAAATGCTCAACATCAGTCACCAGGGAAATGCAAATCAAAAGTACAGTGAGATATCTCCTCACACATGTCAGCAAGGCTAAAATCAACAACACAAGAAACAACAGGCGTTGGTGAGCATGTGGAGGAAGGAGAACACTCTTGTGCTGTTGGTAGGATGCAAACTGGTGCAGTCACTCTAGAAAACAGTATGGAGATGCCTCAAAAAGTTAAAAATAGAACCACCCTACAATCCAGCAATTGCACTACCAAGTATTTACCCAAGGAATACAAAAATACTAATTCAAAGGGATACCTGTACCCCGGTGTTTATAGAAGCATTATCTACAATAGCCAAATTATGGAAAGAGCCCAAGTGTCCATCAGCTGATGAATGGATAAATAAGTGGTACATATATAGAGAGTGCTATATTATTCTGCCATAAAAAAGATGATATCTTGTCATTTGCAATGACATGGATGGAGCAGAGAGTATTATGCTAAGTGAAATGTCATTTGGAGAAAGACAAAAAACATATGATTTCACTCATATATGGATTTAAGAAACAATACAAATAAGCATATTGGAAAAAGAGAGCAAGGCAAACCAAAAAACAGACTCTTAACTATGGAAAACAAACTGATGGTTACCAGATGGGAGAGTGGTGGAGGGATGAATTAAATAGGTGATAGGGATTAAGGAGTGCACTTGCTGTGATAAGCACTGGGTGTTTTATGCAAGTGTTGAACCTCAATGTTGTAGATTTGAAACTAATATTATATTGTCTATTAACTAACTGAAAGTCAAATAAAAACTTAAAAATCTGTAAATGTAAATAGAGAAAACATTTTGTTTAAATAGTCCCCATAGCCTCCAAACAGTAGTATATGAAAAAGTCTCAATTACATAGGTTTGCCCACTGCCAGTAGGATTCTAATAGATTGAACTTGAAAGTTTTCTTCACCAAGAAGCATATTGAAAACAAATTTTTATTAAAATATACATCAACTGAAGTGTGAAATTTGTCCTTATAACTTAGTATCATATTGATAACTATTCTTGAAAGGAGTGCTAAAAATTTCAATATATTAACACCCATTTGGCAATTAATTAGAAAGTTTTTATTATGCTATTTCCTGTGAATTATTTTTAAAACTAATAGTTACAATTATATAATAATATCTTTGCAAAAAAACAAACACAACGTGGAAACAATTTCAAAAGCCTCTCACTATTCATGGAAATCAACTCTTTAAAAACAAAACAAAATAAAACTTTTTTTCTTCATTTCCCTACCATCCTCTGATGGAAATCTACTTCTATAGATCTTTAGAAAAATTTTATCAAAGAGCATTCAAAATAAATATATTGTTTTCAACTGACTTTGTCAAAACAATTATATGAAAGTAGATCTAATTTTCATATTTGTTAAGACTTAAATAAGCATGTTATCTAATATCAGCTTTTAAAAAGCAATATCCAATTTTATGTCTGTAAAGGTTCTGACTTTTTCTAAAGTTGCATATGAAATAAATAAGTAGTAGAAAATATAGTTTTATTGCCTTACTATGTTAACAATATTTGGATTATTTAAGGAGAATATAATTATCCTTTCCATTTCCATCATCATCACCACCAATAACCAAATGCTTGTCATGAACTCCTCCCCAAATGCCTCTTCATTCCAAATAATGGTGAAACTACCAAATATCCCAAGCATTCAACCAAAATGTAGCTGAGTCAGTTTGAATAATCATCATTAAGAAAGCTAAATAAATGTATTTTTGAAAAGCCATAAACATGCCTCTACTGAAAGTGGTTTTTCATCATTTCAAAGCAAGTACTTTAAAATATGGTTTCTTTCTTAATAGTTTTCTAATTTTGTGTGAGGTCACATTTACTTAGTAGGTCACCCAATTTCAAAATCATGGGAAACTTATTCCATCTTTTAAATATGTTCATGGATGATTTTTTTCTCAAAGATAACTCTGTTTCCTAGTTTAGCCTCTGATCAAATATTCAAACAACAAAGTTTTGATTAGCTACGATAGACTGATCTATTGAGGGCTACAATCTTTGCGGGAAGCATACTTCTACATGGCCATTTAAATATATATGGAGCTTAATAAAAAATTATCAATTTTTCTTGTTCTTTCCTACAAAGTTTAGGTCACAGATTTTCCTCATTATTTTAAAAATCCCCAAAACTAGCAGCTAATTTAAAATGAAAAAAAAAATCCAGAATTTCACATTTCCTCTTTGTTTTACATTCCCCCATGTACATCTATTACAATCATATCAATATTGCCAAGGTCCAGGTCAAATCCAACAACCGTAATGCTTTTTGTGATTTTTCCCCCTCTTTTTGCCAAGCTAGGTATAATAAGTCCCTCCTCTAAATTCCTATAACACGTGATGATATTCTATGCCATTCATCACAGTCTGTCTTGTTATTGCAAGCTAAATGGGTACTTGTTTATATCACATTTAGTTTGTGAGTACTGGAAGTCAGGGATTATGTCTTCTTTACCTATATCCCATATTGCCCAATACAACATGTAAACATCAAGAGTATAATATTTGTTGAAAAAAATAAAAGAACAAAGGGACAAGTTAATGGGTTGCTCTTATTAACTATTACTTTTTTTTTTAAAGATTTTATTTATTTATTTGAGACAGAGAGAATGAGAGACAGAGAGCACGAGAGGGAGGAGGGTCAGAGGGAGAAGCAGACTCCCTGCCGAGCAAGGGAGCCCGATGCGGGACTCGATCCCGGGACTCCAGGATCATGACCTGAGCCGAAGGCAGTCGCTTAACCAACTGAGCCACCCAGGCGCCCAACTATTACTTTTGATCCTATGTACCCTTATATCACCTCCTTGCCAAAAGAAAAAAAATATTAAAAAAACAAGTTTACATGATACTTGGAGAGAGGGCAGAGAGGCACTATGCCAAACTAAAAGAAGACATCAGGACAGATTATAAAATATTATTTGTGTTTCATTACCCAATGGTCATGAAATTTTGAAAAAAAATAGTATTCTAATGATGATAATGATAATGCTATAAATTATCATAAATATTTGCTTAATGTTTCACAGTTTTTAACCTATGTCTTACTCACATTATCTCTGGACAGCCAGTGAAGTAAGTGGGATAGATTATTACTATAACATTTAGTTTACAGTTGAGGAAACAAGTTCATGCAGGTTAAATGTCATATCCAAGGTTATTGAGCTAAAGTGGCAGGATCAAAACTTAGGTCTTTCTGACTACAAGTCCTGCATGGTATATACTACCCCAGAACTGCCTCCCAAACACCAAAAAGAACACAGTGTTTATTTCACCATAGCAATGGTAATGATTTCTGAACACTATTCTGTGTCATTAGTCTTGCTATGCCTCCCACACACTGTGTTCATGATTACAAGACATGAAGCTAGAATTAAAGGTGAGATCTGTGGTCATGCAATAAAAACAAACAAACAAACAACAACAACAACAAAACACTTTAGCAGGCCTAGTCAGAAATAAAATCAATACTATATGCTAAGCAACTGAGTCAATGAGCTGTGTGTTTATACTGAAGATTCAGTGGTATTGCTAATATTTTCTCAAAATTTACATGTAATTAAAACCTGTGTCCTCTTCCAAATCACAGTTCTTACCTTTATAACAGAGGCTCCAGCTCTGGAGAGTGGACTGTGAATCTGGGCTGCAGCAGCCATGTTGGCAATAGTATTAAGATGGTTCATCTGATTCATTGCCATGGCAACTGATGCAGGAGGTAAGCTGACTGGAAGTAGGGGATGAGGCATCATCATAAATGGCAGATCCAGTCCTAAAAGAGACAGTGTATGTTAAATTGCTACATCTGGAAAAGGAAAACCACATCAAAATTGATGCTACAAAATAGTAAAAAAAAAAAAAATTATCTGAATTCATTCTTGTTGGCTTTTTTTTTTAAATCAAGTTTTATTATATCCTAGTATCTCTTTGGGCAATTAATGGTACCTAGGATTTAATATTGCTTTATACTTTTTAAAAATATTCCTATATCCATAAACTTTTATCTATTCCTTGTTCTTGCTCTCACTCTCAAAATATTTATAAGATGCAATTTGTTTTACCCATAAAAATAAATAAAAATATTTAAGCAAAACATCATTTTGTTTAATAAGTAACTTTCTTTTTAATCATTATAATATACTGATGTGTTAGTAGCATCTAACTTAACAGTGGTCCTGTTAAGATGGGATGTAGATTCCCTAAGCTTCAGAATTATTAAAGAAAATAAGACTTGGAAAAAAAAGAAAAGGAAAATAAGACTTGGAATATGTTCTTTTTTTAAAAAAAATATTTTATTTATTTAGTTTAGAGAGAGAGCGTGCGAGTGAGGGCAGAAGCAGAGGGAGAGAGAATCTGAAGCAGACTGTACTGAGTGCGGAGCCCAATGCAGGGCTCAATCTCATGTCCTCGAGATCACTACATGAACCAAAACCAAGAGTCTGATGCTTAACCAACTAAGCCACCCAGGTGCCCCTTGGAATATGTTCTATCCTTTTAGTTATAATCTCTAAAATGAATTCTGTGGCTCTAATTTGAATCCTTTATCAATAAGGAGTAACTCCCCTTTCAAAATATTCAAACTATTTTCAGTTTAATAACAAATATCAACATCATTGAGTAGTATCTAGAATTCTGTTTGTTTTCGTATGCAAGGTGAAATAGTTTTCACATATTTTAAATTTCTTAATTAATATCTTTCAAGTATTATTTACATTACACTTGTGGTAGCCGCAGATATGTCATCATGAAAAATGTAACAAATTAAAATTGTTGTCTACTTACCCCTTATGAGGTTGGGATTTGTGAGGAAATCCCCTTTGAGCAGAGGCTAGGGAGGGTTAGCCTAATATTACAGATATTAACATCACCATGATAAGCAAACCACAGTACTTTACAATGTATTTTAAACTATTGCCTCAACAGTAATCTTGCCTTCATTTGGACAGAAGCCCAGAAATCAGTAATATTTAACAGATGTTCTGAAACATCCTTGCCTATAATTTTCCTAAATTATTACATATTATAGAAATCTATAATGGATAGTGTTTATGTTGATCCCACATACAATTATCCACTATTAATAATATCCTTTTATCCTCTTTGCCGTCCCCTCATTTTTTCTTGCTTCGAAAATCACAACAGCTAGTGGACAACAATGAATCAATAGGAAGTATATTCAGAGTCCCCCTGTATACAGTAATACAAAGTTTCAAAACACATACTTTTAGTGCAAAAAGCAGGCTAGAAAAAAAATGCTATTAGTTGACTTAAGGTCTGTCACCTGGGCTCAACAATGATGGTTGAATTAAAGCCATTAACAACAACAACAACAACAAAAGCATCAAAATTGTGCGATATAATAAAACACACTTAACAGGTCTCATGCAACACTAAAGTGATAATCTCAGTTGAAGGAGCTCCTATATAAATAACACAACAGTCACCAATATTCGTGATAAAAACAACCATAAAATGTACTGTCAATAGAATTACACAAGGGCTTAATAAAGGTTAGAAACTTAAATTCTGCATGGAAACCAAGAAGGAGAACATAGTCTACTTCCTATGACTGCAAATCCCCATAGAATATTAATAAAATATTTTAAACTTTCCCCCTATCAATTCACTTATGGCTCACTACCTCTAAATCCTTTTAAGGAACAATCTGTCAAACCCAACTTTTCAGTTGTGCAATTTCCTTCTGTGATTATTAATTTATTAGAGAAGCCTCAATACAGTGTAAACACTGAATTAAAAAATGGCCTCTGCATCCCCTTTTAAACTACAAGTTTTTCAGTTAGCCTTCCAAAATTACTTTGATGTATATACACTTTTATACTATACTCATCATATGACTTTGCTATAATGATATTACATAACACATATTAAATTAATCACTGTTTATCTTTTCCCTAAACCTTCACTTTATGCTCAACATAATAGTAACCATCAATGACGTAAATAGGTTTCTATATAAGGCTCTCATTTACCCAAGATAATTATAGATCTCAATTCTTCTTTGCGTACTCAGAGTTTTAGTAGAAAAATTGGTCAAACTGCAGATGAAAAGTAGCCATCAGTGCCTCCCTTTACCACACAAATGCTTAAATACGCCTTTGTTCAATTTACATTTCCCTTAACAGTGTAATAATCTGTCCTCATTCTCCAAAGATTTTCAGCATCATTCAGACACCAACTGGCCATATCAAGTCAATATGCCTACTTAAAGTCCAATTGACGCGCAAACTAAACACAGATTACAAACAGAACTTAACAGCCTATTGACAGTTTTTAAAATACAATTCATCAAACATTTCAAAAGACCCTGAAGGACTTAAAATTACACTTTCAGATCATGACCTGCAATAACTGTCAATTGACTATAATACCCTAGACTCTAAGCTAATATTTACATCACTGGCTAGTTTAACAGTGACCCCACATGAGCTGCACATGCAAAGCATATGCAGATACTGAATTATGCAAGTCAACCTTTTACCAAAGTTGAAAACATTAAATTAAGAGCCATCAAAACTACACCACACTCTAACAATCTGGCTCATTTAGTAACATGCCTGAAATGTATAGACTTTTAATAGTATGGTAATTAAATTATTTTTTAAAATCACCAAAATGGGTCTCTCTTTCCTGTTAACCCCAAGGTCATCATGCTAGCTACTGTAAGCATTATTTCTTTTTTTTTTTTTAAGAATTTTTTTTTTTAAAGATTTTATTTATTTATTTGACAGAGACAGAGACAGCGAGAGCAGGAACACAAGCAGCGGGAGTGGGAGAGGGAGAGCAGGCTTCCCGCCGAGGAGGGAACCCGATGTGGGACTCGATCCCAGGACCCTAGGATCATGACCTGAGCCGAAGGCAGACGCTTAACGACTGAGCCACCCAGGCGCCCGTAAGCATTATTTCTAAAGCATCTTGGTATTCCAGCAACTCTTATAACTTTTATGTAAGTGAATGGCACAACCTCTTCCTAGCTATTAAGGCTACAAACTTCAGTAATACTCTAACTCTCCTAAAATCCCATACTCATTTGATTACCAAGTCATATTGACCTCTGTAACATCTTGCCATTTCTAGTCAGGTACCAATCCTATCATACTTGTTTGGTACCCTGTCTTCTGGTTGGTTCTCCTATGCCATTTCATTTGCTTTTCCACCCCAATTTTAGGACTTTAGTGGCTACTTAATGTCTCCAAAATAAAATATAAGCTCTTTGGTTCCATGTGAAGTTACTTTTCTAGCTTTGTTATCTCAGGATATTCCTCTATGTATGCTCTACTCTAGTTCTCTAATTGCAGTATTCTACAATTTGAATTCACCTTAGCTTACTCTTATTCATGCCTCTATCTGGAATCTACCTCTTTAACCCTATTTATCTGGGTATGGTAAAAGTCCTTCCTTTTTAAATCAATAGACTTCATTTTTAGAAAAGTTTTAGGTTTACTGAAAAAATGAGCAGAAATTACTCAGAATTTCCATATATCTCCTCTCCACCAGCAGTTTCTCTACTTATTAGCATCTTGTATTAGTGTGTTATGTTTGCTATGACTAATGAATCAATATTGATACATGCTTACTAACTACAGTACATAGTTTGTATTAGTGTTCATTTTTTGTGTTGCACATTGTATGGCTTTTCACAAATGCAAAATATCATGTATCAATCTTTTAGGTACCATACAGATCAGTTCCACTGCCCTAAAAATCCCTTGCACTCTACAGATTCATCCTTTCATTATTACCCTTGGATTTTACTGTCTCTATAGGTATGTCTTTCCCTCAATGCCATATAGAGGGAATCATACACTATTTTTTTTTTTCAGACTGGCTTTGTTTCACTTAGAAATATGCACTTACAGTTCTTCCAAGACTTATTTTGAATTTTTTTTTTTCTATTCAAGTGAGTTGACAATCAATGTTACATTAGTTTCAGGTGTGTAAGACAGTGATTTCATGAGTATGTACATTATGTTATGCTCACCACAAGTATAGCTACCATCTGTCACCATACAACACTATCATTGACTACATTCCTTATACTGTACCTTTTAGTCCTGTGATGTATTCATTCCATAACTGGAAGGTTATATCTCCCAGCATCCTCACCCATTTTGCCCATCCCCCCACCGGCAACCATCGACTTGTTCTCTAACAAGAATGATTCTGTTTTTCATTTGTTTATTTCATTTTTTTTAAGATTCCACAAATGAGTAAAATCATATGGTATTTATCTTTGTCTGATTTTTTCACTTAGCATAATACATTTTAGGTCCCTCCCTGCTTTGCAAATGGTAAGATCTCATCCTTTTTTATGACTGAATAAGATGACTGAATATATATATATACATATAGACACTACATTTTCTGTATCCAATCATCTATCAATGGACTCAGATTGCTTCCATATCTTGGCTACTGTAAATAACACAACATTAAAAACTAATGATGTACTGTATGGTGACTAACATAATAAAATTTATAAAAAAATAATTCTGCAATACATGTAGTGGTGAATATATCTTTTGACTTAATGTTTTCATTTTTGGGGGTAAATACTGAGTAGTTCAATTATTGGATATAATATTTATATTTTTAATTTTTTGAAGAACATCTATACTGTTTTCCAAATTGGTGCACAAATTTACATTCCTACCAACAGTGCACATGGGTTCCTTTTTCTCCATATCATCACCCAACTTATTTCTTGTCTTTTGATACTGGCCATTCTGACAGGTGTAAGGTTATAGTTTTGATCTGCATTTCTCTGATGATTAGTGATGTTGAGTATCTTTTCATGTTTACATTGACCACTGTATGTGTCTTTGGGAAAATACCTAATCAGTATCTCTGCCCATTTTTAATCAGATTGTTTGCTTGTTTGTGTTTTGGTGTTGAGTTGTATAACTTCTCTTTCTTAGTTTTTATTTAAATTCCAGTTAATTAACATACAGTGTAATATTAGTTTCAGGTGTACAATAAAGTGCTTCAGCACTTCCATACATCACCTGGTATTCATCACAATTACTGTACTCCTTAATCCCCATCACCCATTGAACCCATCCCACCACCAAACTCCCTTCTGGCAACAATCAATTTGTTCTGTATAGTTAAGAATCTGTTTCTTGCTTTGCCTCTCTCTTTTTTCCCATTTTTTTTTTGTTTCTTAAATTCCACATATGAGTGAAGTCACATGGTATTTGTCATTCTCTGACTGACTTCACTTAGCATAATACTGTCTACCTCCACCCATGTTGTTGCAAATGGAAAGATTTCATTCTTTTTATGATTAATATTCCATTATATATATAATCACATCTTCATTATCCATTCTTCCATCATGGATACTGGGCTGTTTCCATAACTTGGCTATTGTAGATAATGCTGCTATACATAACGGAGTGCATGTATCCCTTTGAATTAGTAATTTTGTATTCATTGGATAAATACCTAGTAGTGCAATTGCTGGATCCTACGGAAATTCTATTTTTAATCTTCTGAGGAACTTCCATACTGTTATCCAGAGTGGCTGCATGAGTTTACATTCCCACCAACAGTACAAGAGGGTTCCCCTTTCTCGACATCTTTGCCAACAACTGTTGTTTCTTGTATTGTTGATTTTAGCTATTCTGACCAGTGTGAGGTGATAGCTCATGGTAGTTTCTATTTGCATTTCCCTGTTGATAAATGATGATGAGCATCTTTTCATGTATCTGTTAGCCTTCAAAATGTCTTCTTTGAAAAAATGTCTATTTATGTCTTCTGCCCATTTTTTCATTGTATTATTAGTTTTTTCAGTGTTGAGTTTTATAAGTTCTTTATGTATTTTGGATACTAACACATTATCAGATATGTTATTTGCAAATATCCTTTCCCATTCCATATGTTGTCTTTTAGTGATTGTTTCCTTTGATGTGCAGAAGCTTTTTATTATGATGAAGTCCCAATACTTTATTTTCTCCCTTGCCTCAGGAGACATATCTAGAAATAAGTTGGTAAGGCCAATGTCAAAGAAGTTACTGCTTGTGTTCTCTTCTAGGACTTTTGTGGTTTCAGGTTTCACATTTAGACCTTTAATATATTTTGAATTTACTTTTGGGTATGGTATAAGAAAGTATCCACATTTCTTTCTTTTGCATGTGGCTGTCCAGTTTTCCCAACACCATTTGTTAAAAAGACTTTTCCCAGTGGATATTCTTTCTTGCTTTGTCAAAGATTAATTGACTATATATTTGTGGGTTCATTTCATGGTTTTCTCTTCTGATCTATCGATCTCTATGTCTATTTTTGTGGCAGTACCATGCCATTTTGATTACTACAGCTTTGTAGTAGTAATATAACTTGTAACATAACTTGATGTCCAGAATTGTAATGCCTCCAGCTATGCTTTTCTTCTTCAAGATTGCTTTGGCTTATTTGGAGTCTTTTGTGGTTCCATACAAATTTTAGGATTATTTGTCCTAGCTCTGTGAAAAGTGCTGGTGGTATTTTGATAGAGATTATATTAAATGTGTAGATTGCTTTGGGTAATATAGACATTTTAACAATACTTGTTCTTCCAATCCATGAGCATGGAATATCTTTCCATTTCTTCGTGTCATCTTCAATTTTTTTCATAAATGTTCTATACTTTTCAGAGTACACGTTTTTCACCACCTTACATTGGTAAGGTATATATCTAGGTATCTTACAATTTTTGGTGCTATTAAAAATGCAATTGATTACTTAATTTATCTTTCTGCCGCTTCATTATTGGTGTATAGAAATGTAGCAGATTTCTGTAAGTTGATTTTTTTATCCTAAGAACTTACTAAATTATTATCACTTCTAGCCGATTTTTAGTGGAGCATTTTGGGTTTTCTATATATAATACCATGGCCTCTGAAAATAGTGGAAATTTTACTTCTTCTTTGTCAATTTGGATGTCTTTTATTTTTTTGTTGTTGTTGTTTTCTGATTGCTGTGACTAGACATTCCAGTACTATGTTAAATAACAGTGGTGAGAATGGACCTTCTTTACTTCTACCTGACCATAGAGGAAAAGCCTTCTGTTTCTCCTCTTTAAGGATGATGCTAGGGTGTCTTTATCTGGTTTTGGTATTAGGGTAATGCTGGCCTCAAAGAATGAATTTGGAATTTTTCCTTCCTTTCCTATTTTTTGAAATAGCGTGAGAAGAATAGGTACTCAATTCTTCTTTATTTTTTATTATGTTATGTTAATCACCATATATTACATCATTAGTTTTTGATGTAGTGTTCCATGACTCATTATTTGTGAATAAGACCCAGTGCTCCATTCAATACGTGCCCTCCTTAATACCCATCACCAGGCTAACCCATCTCCTGAGCCCCCTCCCCTCTAAAACCCTCAGTTTGTTTCTCAGAGTCCATAGTCTCCATGGTTCATCTCCCCCTATTATTTCTCCCCCTTTATTTTTCCCTTCCTACTATCTTCTTCTTTTTTATTTAACATATAATGTATTATTTGTTTCAGAGGTACAGATCTGTGATTCAACACTCTTACACAATTCACAGTGCTCAGCATAGCACATACCCTCCCCAATGTCTATCACCCAGCCACCCCATCCCTCCCACCCCCACCACTCCAGCAACCCTCAGTTTGTTTCCTGAGATTAAGAATTCCTCATATCAGTGAGATTATATGATACATGTCTTTCTTTGATTGACTTATTTCACTCAGCATAATACCCTCCAGATCCATCCACATCATTGCAAATGGCAAGATGTCATTGTTTTTGATGGCTGCATAATATTCCATTGTATATATATACCACTTCCTCTTTATCCATTCATCTGTCAGGGACATCTTGGCTCTTTCCATAGTTTGGCTATTGTGGACATTGATGCTATAAACATGAGGGTGCACATACCCCTTTGGATCACTACATTTGTATCTTTGGGGTAGATACCCAGTAGTGCAATTACTGGGTTGTATGGTAGCTCTATTTTCAACTTTTTGAGGAACCTCCATACTGTTTTCCAAAGTGGCAGCCCCACCTTGCATTCCCACCAAAAGTGTAGGAGGGTTCCCTTTTCTCCGCATCCCTTCCAACATCTGTGCTTTCCTGACTTGTTAATTTTAGCCATTCTGACTGGTGTGAGGTGGTATCTCATTGAGGTTTTGATTTGGATTTCCCTGATGCCAAGTAATTTTGAGCACTTTTTCATGTGTCAGTTGGCCATTTGGATGTCTTCTTTCATGTCTTCTGCCCATTTCTTGATTGGATCATTTGTTCTTTGGGTGTTGAGTTTGATAAGGTCTTTATAGATTTTGGATACAAGCCATTTATCTGATATGTCATTTGTAAATATCTTCTCCGATTCTGTTGGTTGTCTTTTGGTTTTGTTGACTG
>NC_058419.1:55435943-55537947 GCF_002201575.2 Neomonachus schauinslandi
GTTGACCATAGAGTTGAGGGTCCATTTCTGGGCTCTCTATTCTGTTCTATTGATCTATGTGTCTGTTTTTGTGCCAGTACCATACTGTCTTGATGATGACAGCTTTGTAATAGAGCTTGAAGTCTGGAATTGTGATGCCGCCAGCTTTGCTTTTCTTTTTCAACATTCCTCTGGCTATTCGGGGTCTTTTCTGCTTCCATACAAATTTTAGGATTATTTGTTCCATTTCTTTGAAAAAAGTGGATGGTATTTTCATAGGGATTGCATTGAATGTGTAGATTGCTCTAGGTAGTATTGACATCTTCACAATATTTGTTCTTCCAAATCATGAGCATGGAACATTTTTCCATTTCTTTGTGTCTTCCTCAATTTCTTTCATGAGTATTTTATACTTTTCTGAGTACAGATTCTTTGCCTCTTTGGTTAGATTAATTCTTAGGTACCTTATGGTTTTGAGTGCAATTGTAAATGCGATCGACTCCTTAATTTCTCTTTCTTCAGTCTTGTTGTTGCTGTATAGGAATGCCCCTGATTTCTGTGCATTGATTTTATATCCTGCCACTTTACTGAATTCCTGTATGAGTTCTAGCAGTTTGGGGGTGGAGTCTTTTGGGTTTTCCACATAAAGTATCTTATCATCTGCAAAGAGTGAGAGTTTGACTTCTTTGCTGATTCGGATGCCTTTCATTTCTTTTTTTTTGTCTGATTCCTGTGGCTAGGAGTTCTAGTACTATGTTGAATAGCAGTGGTGATAGTGGACATCCTTGTCATGTTCCTGACCTTAGGGGGAAAGCTCCCAGTTTTTCCCCATTGAGAATGATATTCGCTGTGGGTTTTTCATAGATGGCTTTTATGATATTGAGTTATGTACCCTCTATCCCTATACTCTGAAGAGTTTTGATCAAGAAAAGATTCTGTGCTTGGTCAAATGCTTTTTCTGCATCTATTGAGAGGATCATATAGTTCTTGTTCTTTCTTTTATTAATGTATTCTATCATATTTATTGATTTATGGATGTTGAAGCAACCTTGCAGCCCAGGGATAAATCCCACTTGGTTGTGGTGAATAATCCTTTTAAAGTACTGTTGGATCCTATTGGTAGTATTTTGGTGAGAATTTTTGCATCCATGTTCATCAAGGATCTTGGTCTGTAATTCTCCTTTTGACGGGGTCTTTGTCTTGTTTTGGGATCAAGGTAATGGTGGCCTCATAAAACGAGTTTGGAAGTTTTCCTTCCATTTCTGTTTTTTGGAACAGTTTCAGAAGAATACATATTAATTCTTCTTTAAATGCTTGGTAGAATTCCCCTGGGAAGCCATCTGGCCCTGGGCTTTTGTTTGTTGGGAGATTTTTGATGACTGCTTCAATTTCCTTAGTGGTTATAGGTCTGTTCAGGTTTTCTATTTCTTCCTGGTTCAGTTTTGGTAGTTGATACATCTCTAGGAATGCATCCACTTCTTCCACATTATCTAATTTGTTGGCGTATAGTTGCTCATAATGTGTTCTTATAATTGTTTGTATTTCGTTGGTCTTGGTTGTGATCTCTCCTCTTTCATTCATGATTTTATTTATTTTGGTCCTTTCTCTTTTCTTTTTGATAAGTTTGGCCAGGGGTTTATCAATCTTGTTAATTCTTTCAAAGAACCAGCTGCCAGTTTTGTTGATCTGTTCTACTGTTGTTTTGGTTTCTATTTCATTGATTTCTTCTCTGATCTTTATTATTTCTCTTCTCCTGCTGGGTTTAGCCTTTATTTGCTGTTCTTTCTCCAGCTCCTTTAGCTGTAGGGTTAGGTTGTGTACTTGAGACCTTCCTTGTTTCTTGAGAAAGGCTTGTATTGCTATATACTTTCCTCTTAGGACTGCCTTTGCTGTATTCCAAAGTTTTTCAACAGTTGCGTTTTCATTTTCATTTGTTTCCATGAATTTTTTAAATTCTTTAATTTCCTGGTTGACCCATTCATTCTTTAGTAGGATGCTCTTTAACCTCCATGTATTTGAGTTCTTTCTGACTTTCCTCTTGTGATTGAGTTCTAGTTTCAAAGCGTTGTGGTCTGAAAATATGCAGGGAATGATCACAATCTTTTGGTACCAGTTGAGACCTGATTTGTGACCTAGGATATGATGTATTCTGGAGAATGTTCCATGGGCACTAGAGAAGAATGTGTATTCTGTTGCTTTGGGCTGGAATGTTCTGAATATATCTGTGAAGTCCATTTGGTTCAGTGTGTCATTTAAAGTCTTTATTTCCTTGTTGATCTTTTGCTTAGATGATCTGTCTATATCAGTGAGGAGGGTGATAAAGTCCACTACTATTATTGTATTGTTGTTGATGTGTTTCTTTGTTTTTGTTATTAATTGGCTTATATAATTTTCAGCTCCCATGTTAGGGGCATAGATATTTACAATTGTTAGATCTTCTTGTTGGATAGGCCCTTTAAGTATGATATAGTGTCCTTCTTCATCTCTTATTATAATCTTTGGTTTAAAATCTAATTTTTCTGATATAAGAATTGGCACCCCAGCTTTCTTTTGGTGTCCATTAGCATGGTGAATTGTTTTCCACCCCTCACTTTCAATCTGGAAGTGTCTTTTGGGTCTAAAATGAGTCTCTTTCACACAGCATATCAATGGGCCTTTTTTTTTTTATCCAATCCGATACCGTGTGTCTTTTGATTGGGCATTTAGACCATTTACATTCAGGGTAACTATGGAAAGATTTGAATTTAGTGCCATTGTATTGACTGTAAGATGACTATTACTGTGTATTTTCTCTGTTCCTTTCTGGTCTCTGTTACTTTTAGGTTCTCTTGCTTAGAGGACCCCTTTCAATATTTATTGTAGGGCTGGTTTCGTGTTTGCAAATTCCTTTAGTTTTTCTTTGTCCTGGAAGCTTTTTCTCTCCTTCTATTTTCAGTGACATCCTAGCAAGATATAGTATTCTTGGCTGCATATTTTTCTCATTTAGTGCTCTGAATATATCATGCCAGTCCTTTCTGGTCTGCCAGGTCTCTGTGGATACGTCTGTTTCCAATCTAATGTTTCTTTAAAAAAAAAAAGATTTTATTTATTTGACAGAGAGAGACACAGCAAGAGAGGGAACACAAACAGGGGGAATAGGAGAGGGAGAAGCAGGCTTCCCACTGAGCAGAGAGCCCAATGTGGGGCTTGATCCCACACCCTGGGACCATGACCTGAGCAGAAGGCAGACGCTTAACAACTGAGCCACCCAGGTGCCCCCTCCAATCTAATGTTTCTACCATTGTAGGTTACAGATCTCTTGTCCCGAGCTGCTTTCAGGATTTTCTCTTTGTCTCTGAGACACATAAGTTTTACTACTAGGTGTTGGGGTGTTGATCTATTTTTATTGATTTTGAGGGGGTTTCTCTGTGCCTCCTGGATTTTGATGCCTGTTTCCTTCCCCAATTTAGTAAAGTTCTCTGCTATAATTTCCTCCAATATACCTTCTGCCCCTCTCTCTCTTTCTTCTTCTTCTGGGATCCCAATTATTCTAATATGGTTTCGTCTTATGGTATCACTTATCTCTCGAATTCTGCCCTCGTGATCCAGTAGTGGTTTATCTCTCTTTTTCTCAACTTCTTTATTTTCCATCATTTGGTCTTCTATATCACTAATTCTCTCTTCTGCCTCATTTATCCTAGCAGTTAGAGCCTCCATTTTTTATTGCACCTCATTAATAGCCTTTTTGATTTTGACTTGTTTAGATTTTAGTTCTTTTATTTTTCCAGAAAGGGTTCCTCTAATGTCTTCCATGCTTTTTTTAAGCCCAGCTAGTATCTTTAGAATCGTCATTCTGAACTCTATTTCCGACATCTTACTAATGTCTGTATTGATTAGGTCCCTGGCAGTCGGTACTGCTTCTTGTTCTTTTTTTTTTTTTTTTTGAGGTGATTTTTTCCATTTTGTCATTTTGTCCAGAGAATAGATGAATGAGAGAACAAAATGCTAACAGGGTAACAATGACCCCAGAAAAATATACACTAAACAAATCAGAAGTGACCTGTAGGTTTTCAATTTCTTTGTGTTCCCTCTTCATGTGTAAAATAGAAGCTTGGTATTCTTTTGGAAGGTCAGTCTAGCAATAGTTATCATTGTGATTGAGAGAGCCGACTCTAGATCTAGAAGGCCTGGGTTGAATTCTAGCTCTGCCACTCAGAAGCAGTGGGACCTGGGTCAAATTATTTCACCTTCTGTGTCTTTGTTTCCTCACCTGACAACCAAGGAATTCAGAAAGTCTCTCTACAGATATATATATATATATTTTTTTTTTTTTTTTTTTTTTTACTCAGATCTTTAGCTGTGGCTTTATCTTTTTCTTTCATCCTTCTGTCTTGGCATTTCATTTAAGTCCCTGCCTTCTTCTGTGTTAGAAAATGAAGTTATGTTTCCTTCTCCTGAACGTAATGGCCTTATGAAGAAGAGGTCATGTAGTATTAAGGGACTGGTATATCAAGGAGTGTCTCTGATCTGTGCTGCATGTGCTCTGCTGCTGTGTTTTGGTTGCTCTTTCTTTCAGGCCATTCATCTGCTGAGGCTCTCCTTGCCTGCTGTAGGCAGTGTTTTGTCCCTGACTTGAATATGGTCAGTTTTAACTAGGTGTGTTCTGGTTAGCTTGTGAAATGAGACCTAACACTATCCCCACCAGAACTGAGCCCCTGCAAAACTCTCTCATAGGGGAGAGGTGGTATGGGCTGTGGTTTGTGCTGGTCTTCGGGGGAAGGAGCCCTCTGGGCTTGAATAAGGCAAGTGTGACTTGGTAGGGCAGATCCACCAGAGCACAGGGGATGGGACTTTGTGTAAGCAAGTTAGGTAGCCAGTGTTATCACTACACTGCTTCTTACAGGTGGCTCTGTGTTTATGCTGAGAGACTTGGGAGGGAAGTGGTGCCAGCCAGTTCCTTTGTTCCCAGACAGGTATCTTAATGAATGCTGCCAATCAGGGAACTGTTCAGAGAACAGTGAATAATCTCTATACAGTGCACCCCAGGTGCTCTTCAGGTCACTGTTTCCATGCTGTCTGGCCCTGGGTCATTTGCCAGTCTTCTCTCTAGGAGCAGAGGGGTGCCCTCCAGGTGCTATCCCAGGCACAGCCCCTGACCTTTCAGACTCCAGGCTTTAAGCCCTACTGGTTGCAAGAACTCACAAAATTCATCCCTCTTTCTTTTCCATGCCAATAGCATGTTTTCCTTGTGTTGTTTCCCTGTATGCTCCACTCTCTTGTGCCCTTCTACAGGACCATGGTTCCCTCACCTCTGAAGCAGCTGTGATCTCTTTCTCCCCTAACCCTCAGCTCTGCACTTCTTACCTTCTTTGATGTGGCCTCTTCCTTTTTGTTATGTAGTTTGTTCTGTCAGTTTTCAGGTGATTTCTGGGGTATTTAGGATGATTTGATAGTTATACAGTTGTGTTTGTGGGATGAGGTGAAACTAAGGTTTTGTCATCATCTTCTAAGCTCTACATAAGTTCTTAATATTTTTTGGATATTTATGACTTATTGGGCATATCATTTCCAAATATATTCTTCCATTCAGTAGGTTGCCTTTTGTCTTGTTGATGTTTTTGAGGTGCAAAAGCTTTTTATTTTGATGTAGTCCCAATCATTTTTTTTTTATTTCCCTTGACTTAGGAGACACACAGAAAAATGTTACAACTTATGGCAGAGAAATTGCTACCTGTGTTCTCTTCAAAGATTTGTATAGTTTCAGGTCTCACATTTAGTTCTTTAATCCATTTTGAGTTTACTTTTATGCATGGTGTTAGAAAGTGGTCCAATTTCATTCTTTATATGTAGCTGTCCAGTTTTCCCAACACCATTTATTGAAGAGGTTGTCTTCCCCATTGTACATTCTTGCCTTCTTTGTCATAGATTAATTGACCAGATAATCAGGGATTTATTTCTAGTTTTTCTATTCTGGCCCTTTGATCTACATGTCTATTTTTGTTCCAGCAACATTCTATTTTGATTACTACAGCTTTGTAGTGTATCTTGAAACCTGGAATTATTTATTTATTTATTTATTTATTTATTTATTTATTTATTTATTTATTTAAGTTTTTTTTTAAGATTTTATTTATTTATTTGACCGAGACAGCGAGAGCAGGAACACAAGCAGGGGGAGTGGGAGAGGGAGAAGCAGGCTTCCCACTGAGCAGGGATCCTGATGTGGGACTCGATCCCAGGACTCTGGGATCATAACCTGAGCCAAAGGCAGACGCTTAATGACTGAGCCACCCAGGCGCCCCCGAAACCTGGAATTATGATACCTCCAGCTTTGTTTTCTTTGTCTCATGATTGCTTTGAGTATTTGGTGTCTTCTGTGGTGCCACAAAGATTTTCATATTATTTGTTCTAGATTTGTGAAAAGTGCTGTTGGTATTTTGATAGAGATTTCATTCAATCTCTAGATTGCTTTGTGTAGCATGGACATTTTAACAGCATTTGTTCTTCTAATCCATGAGCATGGAAAGTCTTTCCAATTGTTTGTGTCATCTTCAATTTATTTCCTTGGTGTTTTGTGGTTTTCAGAGTACAGGCCCTTTACCTCTTTGGTTAAGTTTATTCCTAGGTATTTCATTCTACTTGGTGCAATTGTAAATGGAATTTTCATTAAATTTCTTTCTGCTTCTTTGTTATTTTTATAAGGAAATGCTATCAATTTCTGGATTTTATTTTTGTAACCTGCAAATTTACTGAATTAATTTATTACTTCTAGTAGTTTTTTGGTGGAGTCTTTAGGGTTTTCTATGCATAGTATCATGTCATCTGCAAATAATGAAAGTTTCACTTCTTCCTTACTTATTTGGATATTTATTTATTTTTCTTGTCTGATTATTGTGGCTAGGATTTCCAGTACTAAGTTGATAAAAGTGATAAGATTAGACATCCTTGGGGCGCCTGGGTGGCTCAGTTGGTTAAGCGACTGCCTTCGGCTCAGGTCATGATCCTGGAGTCCCGGGATCGAGTCCCACATCGGGCTCCCTGCTCAGCAGGGGGTCTGCTTCTCCCTCTGACCCTCCTCCCTCTCATGCTCTCTGTCTCTCATTCTCTCTCTCTCAAATAAATAAATAAAAAATCTTAAAAAAAAAAAAAAGATTAGACATCCATTTTTTGTTCCTAATCTTAGAGGAAAAGCTCTCAGTTTTTCTTCATTAAGTTGTTACCTGTGGGTTTTTCATATATGGCTTTTAGTATTTTGAGCTATGTTCCCTCTACAATACCACTTTTATTGAGAATTTTTATAATGAACAGATGTTAAATTTTTTCAAATTTTTTTCTGCTGTATTGAAATGATCATATGATTTTTATCCTTAGTTTTGTTAATGTGGTGTATGACGTTGATTGATTTGTGAATATTGAACCATCCTTGCATCCCCAGAATAAATCCTACTTGATTGTGCTGAATAATCTTTTTAATGTACTGTTGAATGTAGTTTGCTAGTATTTTGTTGATGATTTTTGCATGTATGCTCACCAAGGATATCTACCTGTAGTTTTCTTTATTTAATGGTGTGTGCCTGGTTTTGGTATCAGGGTAATGCTGGCCTTGTATAATGTATTTGAAAATTTTCCTTCCTCTTCTATTTTTTGGACTAGTTTGAGGAGAATAAGTATTAACTCTTCTTTAAATATTTGGTAGAGTTCACCTCTGAAGCCATCTGGTCCAGGACTTTTTTTATTTTGGGGAGTGTTTTCATTACTGATTTAGTTTCATTACTTGTTATCAGTCTGTTCAGATTTTCTATTTCTTCATGGTTCAATTTTGAAAGATTGTATGCCCTTTTGTTGTTGGATAAAATATAAAAGTCCATTAGATCCAGTTGATTGATGGTGCTTTTCAGTTCAATTATGCTCTTCCTGAATTTCTGTCAATTTAATATATCCATTTCTGAGAGAAGAGTATTGAGGTCTCCAATTATAATAGTGGATTCATTTATTTTCTCTGGCAGTTCTACCAGTTTTTACCTCACATATTTTGACACTCTGTTAAGAGGAGCAAACACATTAAGGCTTATTAATGTCTCCTTGGAGAATTGGCCTCTTTATCATTATGTAATACCCCTTTTATTCTTGACAATTTTTCTTGCTCTGAAATCTGCTTTGTCTGAAATTAATATAGCTACTCTTACTTTTGATTAGTGTTAGCATAGTATATATTTCTCCATTCCTTTACTTTGAATTATGTCTTTAAATTTGAAATGAATTTCTTATAGACACCAAATAGTTTGATCTTCTTTTGTTATCTGCTCTGACAGTCTTCATTCTTTTATTGTTGTTGTTTCATTTTGGTTATTTTGCTTGATACATGATTATATAAGAGGTATATTGCAAGTAATGGCCAAAACATCAACATTCTTAGTCACTAGAGTACATGGGGCAATCTATGTCTGTAATTGGTGTATTTAGACCAATCATATTTAAAGTGATTATTAATAATTGGATAATTAGTTATAATATTTATAAGTGTTTTCTATTCATTGACCCCCCCCTTTTTTTTAATCTTCTCTTCCACTCTTGTTGTATTCTCTGGCATTAACTGACTATTTTAGATGATTCTCTTTCCTCTCTTCTCTTAGTATATTAATTTTACTTATTTTAAAAAAAATTTACGTGGTTGCTCTGGAGTTTGCAATATGCATTTACAACTTATAAATTCACTTGCAAATAAGTCTATACCATTTCATGTGTAGTGCAAGTATCTTTCGGCAGAATATTTTCAATTCCTCCCTCTTATCCCTTATAACATTATTGTCACTTATATCACTTGCCAATACATTGTTATTATTATTCTGAATAGAGTATTATTTGTAAGACTGTTTAAGAATAAGAAAAAATACATTTACCTTAATTTATTCCTTCTCTAACCTTCTTCCTTTATGTATATCCAAGTTTCTGACCTAAATTATTTTCCTTCTCTCTATAGACCTTCTTTTAACATTTTTTATAGGGCAGAGCTCTGGTATGGTAACAAATTCCCTCAACTTTTGTTTGAGAAAGTCTTTATTTCCTTCTTCACTACTAAAAGGAAATTTCACTGCATTCAGAATTCTAAGTTGGTGTTTTTGTTTGTTTTTTTTTCTTTCAACACTGTAACTATTTCACACCACTCTATTCTTGTTTGCCTGGTTTCTGAAGAAAAGTTCAGTGTAATTCTTATCTTTGTTCCTGTATGGGTGAGGAGCATTTATTTCTCTCTGATTTTTTTTTTAAGATTTATTTATTTATTTATTTGAGAGAGAGAGAGAGCATGGGGGGGTCAAAGGGAGAAGCAGAATCCTCACTGAGCAGGGAGCCTGATGTGGGACTCGATCCCAGGACTCCAGGGTCATGACCTGAGCCAAAGGCAGTCGTTTAACCAACTGAGCTACACAGGTGCCCCACTCGCTGATTTTTTAAAAAGATTTTCTCTTTGTTTTTGATTTTGTAGTTTGAGTATAATATGCATAGGTGTAGATTTTTTTTAATATTTATTCTTCTTAGTAATCTCTGAGCTTCCTGAATCTTTTGTTTGATGTATCTCAATTTGAGAAAATTTTCATTCATTGTTACTTTAAATATTTCTTCTGTTCCTTTTCCTCATTCTTGTTATTTTGGCATCCCCATTACATTTATTCTACACTTTTTGTAATTGTTGCACAATTCTTCAATATTCTGTTCTTGTGGTTTTTTTTCCCCCCCAATCTTTTTTTCACTTTTCTTCCATTCTGGAAAGTTTCTATTGACATACTTCAGTATGTGACTCATGAAAGTGCAAAAGTGATGGGAAAGAGCAGTCTGGAGCCCTGGTGACGCCCCCTCTTCAAGAGTGAGTGTGGGAGGGGGCGGGGGCTGGAGTGTTGAGGGGGCGGCTTTAGGACACCTCCGCTTAGTCGGCATGGTTAGAGATGAAGAGGACTCACTGGTTGCAGCCCCGGCCTGACTACATGGGGTGTACTTTGATTGGCAGGCGAGGCTGTCATCCAGGGTTCACTTGATGTGCTCCTCCTGGGCAGCCTTCAGGTTCTCCTTCTTTCCGCCCTGGGCCTTCAGGGCAGAAGCTCGCAGGGCTCAGCCACAGGAGAAGGTCAGGGCCCACGGCTTCAGCAGGGGGCACTTGTTGATGGCATTGAGGTTGATGGACGCCTCCTCCTCCTGGGAAGTGATCCAGTGACTTAGCTGACTTTGTCTGGTCTACTGATGAGCCCATCAAAGCTATTCATTTTGTTGAAGTGTTTTTGATTTCTAGCATTTACTTTTGTTTCTTAAAATTTTCATCTCTCTGCTTATATTTCCCATGTATTTTTTATTCAAGTATAATTAACATACAGTGTTAATATTCCCATGTATTCTTGTATGTTTTCCATTTTGTTAGCATACTAATTATAGTTATTTTAAATTCCCATCTGATAATTCTAAAAGACATGTTATATCTAATTCTGGTTGTGATGCTTGCTTTATATCTTTAGACTATGTTTTTTGCCTTTTTCATGTCTTGTAATTTTTGTTTTAACGCCAGAAATGGTGCATTGGCTAAAAGGAACTCAGGTAAACAGGGTTTTAGTAAGAAGCTTTACTTTTATCTTACCGGGAGTTAGGTTATATTTACTGTTTGCTGTAGCTGTTGTATTAGTGATGGTAATTTCTTGTCCCCCTGTTATCTTTAGTGTATCCTAAAGAATCCAAATTCAATTGGGTCTGAGGACTTCAGTTTTCTCAGTTGTAGTCCACTATTCTTATACAGAGCTTTATTGTGGTGGTGGTAAAATGTGTAAGGAGGAGAAATATATGATTAGATTTCAGTCTCTTAATGAACCTGTGTCCTTGGGCTGTGACTTTCACAAGTGATTTTTAGCTTTTTTCCCTCTTACATGAGAGAGGAAGGCTAGAGGGAGCTAGAGTTGAGTATTTCTCTTTCCCCACAGGAAATGTTAAAAAGGCTGGGGAAGTATTTCCCTTACCTCACAGCAATGATTACAGGGTGCTGGATTTTAATATATCCTTTCCCCCACATCAGTTAGGCTCTGGTAAAACAAAGTAGTTTAACTCTGGTAAAGTAGTTTCCTTCAAGGGTAGGTTTTTGTTAAGGAAAACAGAACACTCTGGGCATATATTGAAATGGGTACTTTTCCTGTCCCAGAAACATGAAGGAAATTTTCTCAGGTCTTCATCCTGAGAACCTGAAGGTGCTCCTGGAGTTGACTCATGAAAGTGCAGAGATGCACTAAGAATTGGCCTCTGGGTTTTTTTTTTTTATGAATAATTAAGAATTTATTTTAAATTATTATGAAATATTCATTATTTTTTTGCATTTTTATTATGTTATGTTAATCACCACACATTACATCATTAGTTTTTGATGTGGTGTTCCATGATTCATTGTTTGAGTATAACACTCAGTGCTCCATTCAATATGTGCCCTCTTTAATACCCATCACCAGGCTAAGCCATCCCCCCATTCTCTTCCCCTCTAGAACCCTCAGTTTGTTTCTCAGAGTCATAGTCTCTCATGGTTCATCTCCCCCTTCATTTTTCCCTTCCTACTATCTTCTTCTTTTTTTTAACATATAATGTATTATTTGTTTCAGAGGTACAGGTCTGTGATTCAACAGTCTTACACTATGGTGAGCACTGTGAATAGTGTAAGGCCTCTAGGGTTTTTTTATCTCTCAAGCTGGGTCTACACCGAGTTTCCAGTAATTTAAATGTTTCTACCAGATTCTAGCTGTGGCTTCTGCTCCCTATAAGCTCTGACTCTCTTTATCTGCCTATCTCTCCAGTTTTGGGGGTAGCTCTGCCCTGTGAATTCAATCTCCGATGGATTTAAAAGAGTTGTTGATCTTGCTTTGAGGAGGAGTGACAACTTCTGAACTCTTTACATGTCAGACCAGAAGCCAGAAATCTTCCAAGTTCTCCTGCTTTATGAAATAAGTCTACCTTAATCAGTCCTTTTTTGACTTCTCATAACATGGTATTTATAACTCTCTTGGTATTTATTTATTTACCATTGTTTAACATTCCATTTTTTATGGGACCCTTCACATTTGAGTTTATAATATCTTTAAAATAAGATACCATAACTTATTTTGTATGCTTAATAACTGATGAATTTCTTTTAAAACATCATATTAAAATATCTCAGAATCCCTCTGTTCTGTTGTTTTAATCCTAAGGCTTAGTGAGAGAATGGAAATTTCAGGGAAAGAAATAATAGAAGTTTTCTCTCAGATTCCTGCTTATAAGAAAAGTAGGATTAAAAAAAAGAAAAGTAGGATTTTAGTCAAGTAGTGTATATAAGACACACTTTCCTGCAGAAAGACTCTGAGATTTTGAAGTTCTTAAAAACATCATCTAAACCTGAATTTGTATACATTAGATGAAGTTTGATTACTGAGTAATAGTAATACTTATAATTTATACGGTACTTACTATATGGAAGTCACTAACAGCTTTTTTTATTATTATTATTCTTAGCACTCACAATAACCTTACTTAACAGGTATATTTTTATTCCTACTTTGTAGTTGTGGACACTGAGGCTTGGAAAAGTTAGGTGAGTTCTCCAAGGTCAGACAGTAATATGGAATTCAAAAGATGTTGATTTCAAACCCAAGTTTTTGTGACTATAAACAACTTTCTTAACTACTCTACTACATGGCCTCCCATGTATCTCTACTCTGCTACATGCCTTCTCAATCTATATTTACTCTATAAAACCTATACTTTTAAATGAATCCCTCTCAATCTACCCTTATGACTTCAAATTGTTAAGCCTTATGGAAGAAAAATACACTAGCCCTGCTCACCCACGGCATCCAGTGGGTCTTGTGTGGTATTTTTCTCAACACACCAAGTTTTGAAAGGACAATATACATACTATTGGTCAGTAAATGCTTCTGCTGCAGTGGATTGAGGGTAGGAGCACCCTCAAGGCCTGGCTGGCTAGCCAGGGCTGCATGAGCAAGTCCATGTTGAGGTCCAGGTGCAGCAAGAGAAGATTGCATCTTATCCTTATCCCAGGAGGATTCACTTCCACCTGAAAAACATTCATATGAACAGATTGCAATTTGGCAACTTTCCATGAGAAGGCTTTTTGAAAATTCTCTTTCAGGGGTGAAATTATTAAACTTACTTCTTAAAAAATTATTATTAAACATAGGTAACTCATTTTATAATGGTTTCAAAAACTTTCAATAGCCTTAGATTTAAGCTGCTTCTGAGAAAACTAAACAACTCTAATGATATAGTTACAGGTAGTCTAAACAAATCAGGAATCATAATGAATAGTTTTTGAAAACACTAACTTGTTGAAGACCATTAACTAACCACTACTGCCTCCCATTCTGGCAGCACCAATGTGCTGCCCTGTTCACTAACAAAGGAACAAAGACACTGGCTGAGGGCAGCAAATCTTGGTGCTGGCTTTTTGCTGTGATTTACCATAAACTCCAAACAACTGCATGGTCATGCAGCTGCTTTACTGGGACAAACCAGCAAATGGCAAAAGTGCAGTGACCCTCCCCTAGAGGATCACTGCAGGTCTGCACCATGTGGGTCCCTAAACTTTAGAGTTTTGAAACCAGTTGCGTGCCTGAGATAAAACACAAGAGTACTATGCCATCTGGCAGGCAGACAACTCAGACATAGATAAGGTGAAGACAAGGATCTGATGGAAGCTGGGAACACAAGAGGGGTGATTATTCACTCTTATGTGAGGGCTTCCTGAAGTGTGATGGGTTCAAACTCCCTGCTCCAGGGAGGAGAGAGGGGAACAAAGCCATTCCCCTCCCCTGCACCTCAGCACAGACGAACTTCAGTGAACAACACAGTGCCCTGCAGTGGAGACTGGAGCTGCTTACTTTAAGCCCCGCCCCCATGCCCTACAAGTGTATGTCTACTAGGACAGATTGGCCTGAAAATCAACCCAACAGGCCCCTTCCCCAGAAGACCAGCACAAACCTCTCACACATACCAAGTCTACTGATCATAGAGTGCTGCAAAGCTTCAGTTATAGGGGAAATAGAATTTAGCTTCTTTCCTTGGATCTAGCTTCTTGTAAAAGCAGACCAAACACACCTAGTTAAAACTTGCCACACAGTGGACAAGGTCCAAACACCTCCCATTACAGGCAAGGGGAAACTCTGCAGAGGACTTACCTGAGGATAGGAGCAACCAAAACACAACCACAAAGTGCATATAAGACCTCCACCCTATTTTTGGACCTCTTCTTAATATAGCCATTACTCTCAGGAGCACGAAAATAACAAGCTTTCCTAACAATCACACACACACACACACAAAAACCGTGACCTAGACAAAATAACAAGATGTAGGAATTCACCCTTAAAGAAAGAACAGGAAGAAGTAATGGCCAAGAATTTAATCAATACAGATATTAGGCATATGAAACAGATGTTAAAACAACAATTATAGGGATAGTAGCTGGGCATGAAAAAAAAAAAAAAGCACAGAAGACACTAAAGAATCCCTTGCTGCAGAGATTTTTAAAAAACCTAAAAACTAGTCAGACCAAAATTAAAAATTCTATAACTGAGAGGCAAACCCGACCGGATGCCATGACAATAAGGATGGAGGAAGCAGAGAAATGAATCACTGATTTAGAAGAGAAAATGATGGAAAATAACGAAGCTTAGAAGAAGAGGGAAGGGAAGGTATTGGATCACAAATGTAGATTTAGAGTGGGCAGAAGATATGAAAAGACACTTCTCTGAAGAAGACATACAAATGGCTAACAGACACATGAAAAAATGTTCATCATCATTAGCCATCAGGGAAATCCAAATCAAAACCACACTGAGATACCACCTTACACCAGTTAGAATGGCAAAAATGGACAGGGAAAGAAACAACAAATGTTGGAGAGGTTGTGGAGAAAGGGGAACCCTCTTACACTGTTGGTGGGAATGCAAGTTGGTACAGCCACTTTGGAAAACAGTGTGGAGGTTCCTCAAAAATTTAAAAATAGAGCTACCCTATGACCCAGCAATTGTACTGCTGGGTATTTACCCCAAAGACACAGATGTAGTGAAAAGAAGGGCCATATGCACCACAATGTCCATAGCAGCAATGCCACAATAGCCAAACTGTGGAAAGAGTGAGATGCCCTTCAACAGATGAATGGATCAAGAAGATGTGGTCCATATATACAATGGACTATTACTCAGCCATCAGAAAAGATGAATACCCAACTTTTACATCAACATGGATGGGACTAGAGGAGATTATGCTAAGTGAAAGAAGTCAAGCAGAGAAAGTCAATTATCATATGGTTTCACTTATTTGTGGAACATAAGGAATAACATGGAGGACATTAAAAGAAGGAAGGGAAAAATGGGGGGGGAACTGGAGGGAGAGATGAACCATGAGAGACTATGGACCTGAGAAACAAACAGGGTTTTAGAGGGGAGGGGGGAGGGGGGATTGGTTAGCCCAGTGATGGGCATTAAGGAGGGCATGTACTGCATGGAGCACTGGGTGTTATACGAAAACAATGGATCCTGGATCACTACATCAAAAACTAATGATGTATTGTATGGTGACTAACATAACATAATAATTTTTTTTTTAAAAATTGAAAAATTGCCAATAAATAAATAAATAAATAAAGACTATGCTGGGTTACTCCTATGTTAACAAGTAGGGGAAATAAGGAAGAACCAGCAAAGGTGGCTGAGTAGGAGCAGTGATGAGGAGAACCAAGAGGAACTGATGCCTTAGAAACAAGTGAAGAGGGGCGCCTGGGTGGCTTAGTCATTGAGCATCTGCCTTTGGCTCGG
Source organism: Neomonachus schauinslandi (assembly GCF_002201575.2). Taxonomy (NCBI): domain Eukaryota; kingdom Metazoa; phylum Chordata; class Mammalia; order Carnivora; family Phocidae; genus Neomonachus; species Neomonachus schauinslandi. The sequence goes on from NC_058419.1 coordinate 55,451,732, forward strand.
GTCATAATCTCAGGTCCTGGGATCGAGCCCTGCATCGGGCTCCCTGCTCGGTGGGAAGCCTGCTTCTCCTCCCTCTCCCACTCCCCCTGCTTGTGTTCCCTCTCTCACTGTGTCTCTCTCTGTCAAATAAATAAATAAAAATCTAAAAAAAAATGTAGATTTAGGAAACTCAGCAACTTCTTAATGCATAATAACATTCATATCATAGGAGTTCCAGAAGAAGAGAAAGAAAAAGGGGCAGAAGTTTTATTTGAGCAAATTATAGATGAAATTTTGCCTAATCTGGGGAAGGAAACAGACAGCAAAATCCAAGAAGCACAGAGAACTCCCATTAAATTCAACAGAAGCCAACCATCACCAAGACATGTCATAGTCAAATACACAAAATACACAGGAAAGGAAAGAATGCTGAAAGCAACAAGGGAAGAAAAGTCCTTAACAAACAAGGGAGACATCAGTTTTGCAACAAATCTGTCCACAGAAACATGGCAGGCTAGAAGAGAAATGCATGATATATTTAATGTGCTGAATGGGGAGATATGCAGCCAAGAATACTTTATCCAGCAAGCCTCTCATTCAGAATAGAAGGAGAGATAAAGTGTTTCCCAGACAAATGAAAAGTAAAGGAGTTTATGAGCACTAAATGAGCCCTTCAAGAAACATTGAAGGGGTGTCCTTGAGTGGGGAAAAAAGACCAAGAGCAACAAAGAATAGAAAGGAACAGAGAACTTCACCAAAAACACCAACTATACAGGTAACACAATGGCACTAAATTCATATCAACAATCACTCTGAATGTAGATGGACTAAATGTTCCAATCAAAAGACACAGGGCATCAAAATGGATTAAAAAAACAGAACCATCTATATGCTGCTTATAAGAGACTCATTTTAGACCTAAAGACACCTGCAGAGTGAAAGTTAGGGAATGGAGAGTTCAGATAGGAGAGGGAAGTAATATGGCAGAGTAGTAGGGAGACCCTGGGCTTGCCTCCTCCCACAAATACAGCTAGATCAACATCAAATTATTTTGAACAACTAGGATATCAATCTGAGGATTAAGAAAACATTTTGCACAAATGGAGGGAGAGAGAGAATGGGCAGATTCAAGGTTCAGAGACATGAATTGGGGGAGAGGAAAAACCATGGTGCTGCAGAGGGGATGGAGCCCTTTTTCTGGGGAGACAAGTCAGGAAGAGAGGGAGAGAGTGGGAGAGAGAGCAGGGCATAGGGCTCATGAAAGACACTGTGGTGTGGGGATCCCCTGGGTCACAGTGAAAGAGAATGTTCCCCTTCCTGAAGTACATTTGGAAGAGGGTATATTGCTTCTCCAAGGACAAAAGACCCATCCAGTGCCATCGAGCAAGTGTTCAACAGCAGGGGACAAAGGCATACTCAAAGGGCAGATAACCTGTTTGCAGCTTTTCACTATGTTTCACAACAGACTCCAGGGACCTGCACAGCAATGCAATTGCTTTTCTGGGACAGAATGGTGTCAGGTGCGTGTTGTGAGCCTCTTACAGGGGAGGGGAGTGGGTCTGCACCTTGCCAAGTCTTTAAGATTTGGAATTTTGAATCCCAGCCACCAACCAGAGATAAAACACAGAACTGTGGCACCGGGCAAGCCAACGGCCCAGGCACAGACAGGTTGAGGACAGGGATCTGACAAAAGCCTGGGGCATAGGAGGGAAGACTGTTTGCTGTCTGCGAGGGCCTCCTGAGCAGTGGTGGCCCCATGTTCCCCTCCCTGGGGGTGAGTGCAGGTTGACAAGATCTTCCACCCCCACCCCCTCAAGCAGGCCAACAGTGTGGTCAGACTTCGTAGAAAAAAACAGCACCCCCAGTGGAGGCTGTAGTCACATACACCAAACCATGCCCCCCCCGTGCCTGGCAGGGGCATTTTTACTAGGGCAGGTCTAATTGTAAGCCAGAGCAGCAAGCCTCTCCCCCAGAAGACAAACGCAGGGCACGCACATGTACCAAGTCTACTGATCATAGAGTGCTCCAAAGCATCAGCTTCAGTTATGGTAGACATAGGACCAGACTTTTTATTTTTAATCCTTTTTAATTCTTTTTATTTTTTTATTTTTAAAATTTTTTAATTTAATTTTTTTCTTTTTTCTCTTTGGAATCAGGCTTATAGTTTTTTTGTTTATTTGTTGGTTTGTTTGTTTAAGCCTCTCCTTTTGGAATAAGATTCTTTTTCTTCCCTCTTCTTCTGTCTTTGTTTTTCTTTGGAATCAGACTTATAGTTTTTTGTTTGTTTGCTTTTCTTTTCCCCTTCCCTTTTCACTTTTCTTGGATCAGGCTTTTGTTTTTTTAAGGCTTATATTAACAAACAAATCAAAGCACCCCTAGTTAAAAGTCCAAACACTCCCCACTGCAAGCAAGGAGGAATTATGCAGAGGACTGAACCTGTAGGAAAGAGCAGCCAAAACACAAAAGCAGAGTACACACAGCATGCACCAGAAACACTTCCTGAAGTGCCAGGACTGGACAGTGTATGAACCCTTATTAATATAGTATTACTCTCAGGAGCATGAAACATAACAAGCTTTCATAATACACAAAAGACAGAAACCTAGACATGATGACAAAATGGAGGAATTCTCCCCAAAAGAAAGATCAACAAGAAATCACAACCAGGGACTTGCTCAAAACAGTTATAAGCAATATACCTGAACAAGAATTTAGAACAACCATCAAAACAATACTAGCTGGGCTTGAAAACAGCATAGAGATACAAGAGAAACCCAAGATTCAGGGATTAAAAAACCTGAAATCTAGTCAAGGCTGAAATAAAATGCTATAACTGAGATGGAAAACCAACTAGATGTAATCACAATTAAGATGGAATAAAGAGAGGAACGAATAGGTGATATGGAAGATAAAATTATGGAAAATAATGAACCTGAAAAGAAGATGGAAAGAAAGCAATTAGATCACAAATATACTTAGGGAACTCAGCAATTCCACAAAGCACAAGAATATCCATATCATAGGAGTCCCAGAAGCAGAAGAGCAGGAAAAAGGTGCAGAAGGTTTATTTGAACAAATTATAGCATATAGCAGAGAATTTCCCTAATCTGGTGAAGGAAACAGGCATTTAAGTCCAAAAGGCACAGAGAACTCCCCTCAAAATAAACAAAAATAGATGAACACCAAGAAAAAACATAGCTAAATTAGCAAAATAAATAGATAAAAAGAGAATTTGGAATGCAGCTAGGGACAAAAGGTCCTTAGCCTACAAAGGTAGATACAAAAGGTTAGCAGCAGACCTGTCCATAGAAACTTGGCAGGCCAGACAAAAAGTGGCATGAGATATTCTACATGCTAAATGGGAAAAATATGTGGCCAAGAATACTATATCCAGCAAGACTGTCATTCAGAATATAAGAAGAGATAAAAAGTTTCCCGGAGAAGCAAAAACTAAATGAGTTCGTGAACACTAAACCAGCTCTGCATATATTAAAGGGGACCCTCTGAGCAGGAAAGAGACACCAAAAGCAACAAAGACTAGAAAGGGACACAGACAATCTACAGGAACAGTGATTTTATATGTAATACAATGATACTAAATTCATATCCATCAGTAATTACTCTGAATGTAAGTGGACTAAATGCTCCAATCAAAAGACATAGGGTAACAGAATGGATAAAAACAAAAACAAAAAACAAACCCCATCGATATGTTTCTTACAAGACTCTCATTTTAAACCCAAGGTCACCTCCAGATTGAGAGTGAGAGGGTGGAGAACCATACATTATGATAATGGACATCATACTTAGACAAAATAGATTTTAAACCAGACTGTAACAAGACATGAAGAAGGGCTATCATAATAAAGCAGTCCATTCAACAAGAAGATCTAAAAAATGTAAATATTTATGCCCCCAACTTGGGAGCAATTAATAACAAACAAAGGAACTCATTGATAATAATACAATAGTAGTAGAGGAAATTAACACCCCCCTCACAGCAATGGAAAGATCATCTAAGCAGAAGATCAACAAGGAAAAAGTGGCTTTGAATGACACACTGGACAATATGGATTTAACAGATATATTCAGAAAATTTGATTCTAAAGCAGCAGAATACACATTCTTTTCAGGTGCACATGGAACATTCTCCATATCACATACTGGGTCACAAATCAGGCCTCAACCAGTACAAAAAGATTGAGATCACACCATGCATATTTTCAGACCACAGTGCTATGAAACTGGAAGTCAACCACAAGAAAAAATTTGGAAAGACCACAAACACATGGAGATTAAAGTACATCCTACTAAAGAATGAATGGGTTAACCAGGAAATTAAAGAAGACATTTAAAAAAATACGTGGCAACAAAGGAAAATGAAAACACAACATTCCAAAACATTTGGGACTCAGCAAAGGCAGTCATAAGATGGAAGTAAATAGCACTACAGGCTGTCTTCAAGAAGCAAGAAAAATCTCAAATATGCAAATTAACCTTACATCGAAAGAAGCTGGAAAAAGACAGCAAATGAAACCTAAACCCAGCAGAAGAAGGGAAATACTTAAGATTAAAGCAGAAATTAATGATATAGAAATAATAATTTAAAAAAAAAACAGTAGAACAGATCAATGAAACTAGGGGTTGGTTGTTTAAAAGAATTAACAAAATTGATTTAACCCTAGGCAGACTTACCAAAAATAAAGGAGAAATGACCCAAATAAATAAAATCAGGAATTAAAGAGAGGAGATCATTAGCAACACAACAGAAATACAAACAATAATAAGAAAACATGAAAACTATATGCCAACAAACTGGGCAATCTGGAAGAAATGGATACATTCCTAGAAACATATAAACTATGAAAACTGAAATGGGAAGAGAAAATTTGAACAGACCCATAAAAAGCAAAGAAATCAATAATCAAAAATCTCTGAACAAACAGGAGTCCAGGGACAGATGGCTTTCCAGGGGAATTTTACCAGACATTTAAAGAAGAGTTAATACCTTTTCTTCTCAAACTGTTTCAAAAAATAGACATGGAAGGAAAACTTCCATATTCAGTCTATGAGGTCAGCATTACCTTGATTCCAAAACCAGACGAAGACCCCACTAAAAAGAAGTACAGGCCAATATCCCTCATGAACATTGATGCAGAAATTCTCAACAGGATACTAGATAATCGAATCCAACAGTACATTAAAAGGATTATTCACCATGATCAAGTAGGATTTATTCCTGGGATGCAGGAGTGGTTCAATACTAGCAAATCAATCAACATGATATACCACATTAATAAGAGAAATGATAAGAACCATATGAACCTCTCAAAAGATGAAGAAAAATTATTTGATAAAATACAACATCTTTTTTTGATAAAAACCATCAGGAATGTAGGCTAGAAGAAATATACCTCAACATAATAAAGACCATATACAGAAAAATCCACAGCTAATATCATCCTCAATGGGGAAAAACTGAAAGCTTTTCCTCTAAGATCAGGGACATGACAAGGATATCCACTCTCACCACTGTTGTTCAGCACAATACTGGAAGCCCTAGCCTTAGCAATCAGACAACAAAAAGAAATAAAATGCTTCCAAGTTGACAAGGAAGAAGTCATATATTCACTGCATACAGATGACATGATACCCTTGGTAGAAAACCCTAAAGACCCCACAAGACTGTAATAAGAGCTGAAGGAAAACACTGTATCATAATTAAAGGGTCTATCTATCAAGAAGATCTAACATTTGTAAATGTTTATGCCCCCAAATTGGGATTACCCAAAATATAAATCAATTAATAACAAACATAAAGGAACTCATTGATAATAATCCAATTGGAGTAAGGAAATTTAACACCCCACTTACAGCAATGGAAAGATCATCTAAGCAGAAAATCATCAAGGAAACAATGGCTTTGAATGTCACACTGGATCAGATGGTCTTAACAGGTATATTCAGAGCATTTCATCCTAATGCAGCAGAATACACATTCTTTTTGAGTGCACATGGGACATTCTCCAGAATAGATCACATACTGGATCACAAGTCAGGCCTCAACCAGTGCAAAATGATTGAGATAATACCATGTGTATTTTCAGCCCACAGTACCATGAACATTAAGTCAACCACAAGAAAAAATTTGGAAGGACCACAAGTACATGGAGGTTAAAGAACATCCTTCTAAAGAATGAATAGATTAACTAGGAAATTAAAGAAGAAATAAAAAATACATGGAAACAAAAGAAAATGAAAACATGACAGTCCAAAACATTTGGGAGCAAGAAAGTAGGTCCAAACAGGGAAGTATATAGCAAAAAGGCCTACCTCAAGAAATAAGAAAAGTCTCAGATAGACAACCAAACCTTATAACTAAAGGAACTAGAAAAGGAACAGCAAATAAAGCCTAAAGTGAGCAAGAATTGAAATAATAAAGATTAGAGCAGAAAGAAATAATATAGAAACAAAAGAATATAACAGATCAAGAAAACTAAGAGCTGGGTCTTCAAATAAATTAATAAATTTGATAATCTCCTAGCCAGACATCAGAAAGAAAAGAGGAAGGAAACAAATAAACAAATCATTAAGGAAAGAGGAGAGATCACAACCAACACCAAAAAAATACAATTATAAGAGAATATTATTAAAAAAATATATATATATATGACAAAAAAAAAAACTAGGCAATCAGGAAGAAATGAACAAATTCCTAGAAACATACAACGTACCAAAACTGAAATAGGAAAAAATAGAAAAAATAGAAAATTTAAGCAGATCCTTAACAAACAAAGAAATTGAATCGATAATAAAAAATCTTCCACCAAACAAAAGTCCAGGGCCAGATGGCTACCCAGGGGAATTCTACCAAACATTTAAAGAAGAGCTAATACCTTTTCTTCTCAAAAAGTTATAAAAAAAATAGAAATGGAAGGAAAACTTCCAAACTCATTCAAGGAGGCCAGCAATACCTTGATTCTAAAACCAGACAAAGATCCCACTAAGAAGAAAAAATTACAGGCCAATATCCCTAATGAACATGGATGCAGAAATTCTCAACAACATCCTAACAAATCAAATCCAACAGTACATTAAAATAACTATTCAAAAGGATTAAGTGGGATTTATTCCTGGGCTGCAGGGTGGTTCAATATTCATGAATCAATCAATGTGATACACCACATTAATAAAGGAAAGGATAAGAACCATATGATACTCTCGGCACCTGAGTGGCTCAGCTGGTTAAGCATCTGCCTTCAGCTCAGTTCATGATCCCGGGGTCCTGGGATTGAACCCCACATCAGGCTCCCTGCTCAGGGGGGAGTCTCCTCCTCCCTCTCCCTCTGCCCATCCACCCCACTCATATTTTCTCTCTCTCTCTCTCTCTCAAATAAATAAATAAATAAATTTAAAAATTTTTTAAATTAAAAAAATAATTAAAAAAAGAATCATATGATCCTCTTAATAGATGCAGAAAAAAATTTGACAAATACAATACTCATTCTTGATAAACACCCTCAAAAAAGTAGGTTTAGATGGAAAAATACTTCAACATCATAAAAGCCATGTACAAGGAACACACAGAAAATATAATCCTCAATCGTGAATACTGAGAGCTTTTCCTCTCAGAACAAAAGAGGATGTCCACTCTCATCATTGCTATTTAACATAATACTGGAAATCTTAGCCTCAGCAATCAGACAATAAGAGAAATAAAAGGCATCCAAATCTGCAAGGAAGAAGTTAAACTTTTACTATTTGCAGACGACATGATACTCTCTGTAGAAAACCCCAAAGACTCCACCAATAAATTGCTAGAATGGATACATGAATTCAGCAAAGTTGTGGTATATAAAATCAATGCATAGAAATCTGTTGCATATCTACACACCAATAATGAAGTACCAGAAAAAGAAATCAAGGAATCAATCCCATTTACAATTGCACCAAAAGAATAAACCTATCTAAATAGTTAAAGTATCTGTACCCTGAAGATAATAGAACACTTATGAAATAAGTTGAAGAAGACACAAGGAATTGGGAAAATTTCCATGCTCATGGATTAGAGGAAGAAATATTGTTGAAATCTCTATACTTCCCAAAACAATCAACACATTGAATGCAATCCCTAGGAAAATAACACCAACATTTTTCAGAGCTAGATAAAACAATCCTAAAATTTGTATGGAACCACAGAAATCCCCGAATAGCCAAAGCAATCCTGAAAAAGAACAGCAAACCTGGAGGCATCTTATTCTGGATTTCAAGCTGTATTACAAAGCTGTAGTTATGAAGACACTATGGTACTGGCACAAAAGCAGACATGTAGATCAATGGAACAGAATGGAGAACCCAGAAATGGGCCCACAACTATATGGTCAACTCATTTTGACATAGCAGGAACAAATATACAAAGGGAAAAAGACAGTCTCTTCAACAAATGGTCTTGGGAAGACTGGAGACCTTCATGCAAAAGAATGAAACTGACCACTTTCTTACACCATACACAGAAATAAATTCAATATGGATGAAAGACTTAAATGTGAGACAGGAATCTATCAAAATTCTAGAGAACATAGACAGCAACCTGTTTGACATGGGCTGTAGCAATCTCTTACTAGACACATCACAGAACACAAGGGAAACAAAAGTAAAAATGAACTATTGGGACTTATCAAAATAAATACCTTTGGACAACAAAGGAAACAATCAACAAAACTAAAAGGCAACCTACAAAATGGGAGAAGATATTTGTAAATGACATATCTGATAAAGGGTCAGAATCCAAAATCTATAAATAATTTATCAACGTCAACACCCCCAAAATAAATAATCCAGTTAAGAAATGGGCAGAAAACATGAATAGACATTTCTCCGTAGAAGACATATGGAGGGCCAATAGACACATGAAAAAATGCTCAACCTCACTCATCATCAGGGAAATATAAATCAAAACCATGATGAGTTACCACCTCACAGTGTCAGAAGGGCTAAAATCAACAACACAAGAAACATCAGGTGCTGGCAAGGATGTGGAGAAAGGGGAACCCTCCTGTACTGTTGGTGGGAATGCAAACTGGTGCAGCCACTCTGGGAAACAGTAGGGAGGTTCCTTAAAATGTTAAAAATAGAACCACCCTATGACCCAGCAATTGCATTACTAAGTATTTATCCAGGGATACAAAAATAATAACTCAAAGGGGTGCCTGCACCCCAATGTTTATAGCAGCACTATCAACAATAGCAAAATAATGGAAAAAGCCCAAATGTCCATCGTCTGATGAATGGATAAAGTAGATGTGGGATATATATACTATGGAATATTACTCAGCCATCAAAAAGAATGAAGTCTTGCCATTTGCAATGATATGAATGAACTAGAGTATATTATCTTAAGCAAATAAGTCAGTCAGAGAAAGATAAATACCTCTCAGATACTCTCTGTAGAAAACCCCAAAGACTCCACCAATAAATTGCTAGAATGGATACATGAATTCAGCAAAGGTTTATTAAGGTTTCATTCATATGTGGAATTTAAGAAAGAAATTATATGAACATATGGGAAGAGGGAAAAAAAGAGAGGGAAACAAACCATTAAGAATCAGAGACTTTTAATGATAGAGAACAAACTGAGGGTTGATGGAATGTGGTGGGTGGGTGTTGGGTTAAATAGGTGATGGGAATAAAGGAGGGCACATGTGATAAGCTGGGTGTTATATGTAATTGATGAATCAGTAAATTTTACTCCTGAAACCAATATTATACTATATTTTAACTGACTAGAATTTAAATAAAATTTGAAAAAAAAAAAGAAAAGAAAATGGCTGTGTGGTCTGCCCCATCTATTTGCTTGATATGGTCCATTCATTCATTCAGTGGTCAGTGGTCCTACTCCCATTCCCTTTCTGGAAATATGATATTACCATATCCACATGGATTACTCTATCTCATATGTTGCCTAAAGCACTGACTCTGTTTTGTGAAGGGGTATGGGTCTGGGAATCTTGGACACTCTGTAAAATATGTGCATTTACTCATTTATAAAAAAAGATAGAAATCACATGCTCATATTCTTAACATTCAACATAAACATTTTCATTTCTTTGAGATCTTTCTGGGGCTTTGCTCATATGGATACCAATTTTTACTTCTGAAACACTCTGCCATGTTGCTTCAGGTATCACATTTTCAAAGTAAATATGTAATGGCTACATGTAAAGGCTATATAGCAGTCCACTGAGTTATTGTACTATAATTTATTAAACATTGGATTTTGAGTTTGCTGTAAATTTGTCACTATTCTGAATTACACAGTAACAACAGCATTCATTTGAACTTTTTCTTTAGAATCAATTAATTCCCTGGAGTGGAATTTCTGGACCAAAGGGGTTGAACATTTTCTGTATACCTTTGCTTTAATGCACCACATTTGCAAAAGCTATTTGTAGAGTTGTAGACTTTTTACGGAAATGTTTTCAGGGTCAATTGGCATTCTCTCTGAAGATTTAAAATTTATTTAAGCAAACTGTCTGCTAGAATCTCTGAGAGGTTTCTTTTTTTAAAAGATTGTATTTACTTACTTGACAGAGAGAGAGTACAAGCAGGGGGAGTAGCAGAGAGAGAGGGAGAAGAAGGCAGATGTTTAACTGACTGAGCCACACAGGTATTCCATCTTTTTTAACCTTTCTATGCATTCATCTACTCTTACCCCAACTCTGGGAATCTATCTCCTCTTCAGGACTCAAACCCCCTTGTGGCTGAAGTCAATCTTTAATCCTAAGGTGAGAGGCTTGGCTAATTTCCAACTAGAGGAGTTCTAGACCAAAACAATGCAAAACAAAGCAAACAACACGCGCACGCGCGCACACACACACACACAACAAAACAAAACAAAACAAAAAAAACCAACCAACTAACCAACAAAACAAACAAAAAACACCAGATTCTTTAGCAGTGTATATAAAGCCTGAGGGGTACCCAGCCTTGCCTATATGAACAAAGCTTTTCCAATCAAATGGGGAAGAAATAGGTAGCTAAATTGTTCTGTTTTTTATATAAACCATTCAGTTTACATGCATGGAAGCTTAGAAGGTAGGAAATTAGGTTGAATATCATAGATTGGCTTAATGGACCAGAAAACATTCTCTTGACCATGTTGAAGCTTGGTATATTCATTGAAAACCACACTATTCTGCAGCGCGTGGGTGGCTCAGTCATTAAGCGTCTGCCTTCAGTTCAGGTCATGATCCCAGGGTCCTGGGTTCGAGCCCTGCATCGGGCTCCCTGCTCAGCGGGAAGCCTGCTTCTCCCTCTCCCACTCCCCCTGCTTGGGTTCCCTCTCTTGCTGTGTCTCTCTCTGTCAAATAAATAAATAAAATCTTAAAAAAAGAAAACCACACTATTCTGATTGCACCAATTTTTCTCTCTTTTCATCCAGATATTTGCTGTTGTATAGTTCCTGCCTAGGAGCAGGGAGGTAATTTATGTTGATGCATTGACATAATTTTGCATTAAGAAATCTGAAATGACAATTAAAATCAATAAGAAATTATAATGCTGTAATGAACAGGAATGGTGAGGTGAAGGGAGAAATTTTAATAACTGAAGAAACCACATTGCAACACTGTCAATTCTTTATAATAACATTGGGCCAATAAACATGATTAATACTAGAAAGTGGAAAAATCTGAAAGACCAATTGCTGAGCAAAAACAGAACTTCTCTATCTTTTTAACACTATGGCCAAGATATGAATTACCTTACCATTCCAGAAGTGTACATTATAAAATGATGAGCAAAACATTGACCAAGAAAGGTACATTTAGAAGGCATTACATTATATCATTGATATTAATATGGTATGGTACAATCACAGCAGCAACAGCATACAGCAATGTTAGAACTAACATTATGTCAATATTTTATAAACTAAAAATCTTTAATCCACATTTAATATTAAAGGGTATGTTACAACTCAATACCTAAAAATCAAATTATGCAAATAATGCAATTAAAAAATAGGCAAAAGACAAGAATAGACATTCCTCCAAAGAAGACATTCATTTGGCCAATAGACACATGAAAAGATGCTCACCATCACTCATCATCAGGGAAATGCAAATCAAAACCACAATGAGATTTCACCACATACCTGTCAGAATGGCTAAAATTAAAAAACAGGAAATTATAAGTGTTGGTGAGGATGTGGATAAAAATGAATTCTCTTGCACTGTCGGTAGGACTGCAAATTGGGGCAGCCACTGTGGAAAACAGTAAGAAGTTTCCTCAAAAAATTAAAAATAGAACTACCCTATAATCTAGGAAAGACACTATGGGGTATTTACCCCAAAGAATACAAAAACACTATTTCAAAGTGATACATGTACCTGATGTTTATAGCAGCATTATCTACAATAGCCAAATTATGGAAACAGCTCAACTGTCATTGATGAATGGATAAAGAAGATGTGGTACACACACACACACACACACACACACACACACACACACTATGAAATATTATTCAGCCATCAAAAGGAATGAAATCTTGCCATTTGTCATGACAGGGATGGAGCTAGAGAGTATAATGTTAAGCAAAATGAGTCAGAGAAAGACAAATACCATATGATTTCACTCATATGTGGAATTTAAGAAACAAAACAAGTGAGCAATGGGGAAAAAAAAGAGAGACAGACCAAGAAAGAGACTTTTATTTATAGACAACAAATTGGTGGTTACCAGAGGGGACAGGGGTGGAAGCATAGGTTAAATAAGTGATGGGGATTAAGGAGTGCTCTTGTGATGAGCACATATTTCAAATAAACTTGAATAGAAATATTTTTTAAAATCTTACTAAAGGATTCCAAGGTGTTTTATGTATGCTTTGTTGAGAGTTTTAGATGAATGTTTTCCAACAGCTCTCTTCTTTTTAACTGCTATGTTAAAAATGATAGGAGGAGGGTGGTTACCAGCTATTCCCATCTTCACTGAATATAGCTATAAGAAATTACCCTGCACCCTGAAGGCAACTGTAGATGAAGTGAGTGACCAAGGAGTATAGGACACCTTGATAATTTGAAATATGTAATGTATAAAACATTAGAATAATACCTAATATACCATTTATTTTATTATTTTATTTTATTTTCATTTTATTTCATTTTCATCATGGTAAGTGTACTCTTTAATCCCTATCCCCTATTTCCCCCTTTCTCCTACCCACCTTCTCTCTGGTAATGATCAGTTTGGTCTCTATAACTGAGAGTCTGTTTCTTGCTTTTTCTCTCTCTCTCCCTCCCTACCTCTCTCTTCCACTTTGCTTATTTAGTACATCTGATTTTAACATCCACTGCCCTTAAAGCTAAAAAATTATTTTTACCAATCTAATCTAGGGCCAAACTTTTTTTTTTTTTTACCACTGTGTGGAGGGCTTGGATATCCACTTGCCTTTTTCTGTCATCTATCTATCATCTATCTATCTATCTATCTATCTATCTATCTATCTATCTATCTATCTATTTATCTATCTATCATCTATCTATCTTCTCTAAATATATTAGTGTCCTAGGGGTACCATAAAAATATGATATATTATAGACAGAATGCTGTGTTCCCCAAAATTCATTAGTTAAATCTTTTCTTTTTTTTTTTTTTAAGAGAGAGAGAGCGAGCATGCATGAGCATTGGAGAGGGGCAGAGGGAGATAGAAAGAGAGAATCTTAAGCAGGCTTCATGTCCAACATGGAGCCCAATGTGGGGCTCCATCTCATGACCCTGAGATCATGACCTGAGCCAAAATTAAGAGTCAGACACTTAAATGACTGAGCCACCCAGGTGCCCCTCATGTGTTAAATCTTAATCTCCAATGTAATAGTATTTGTAGGTCAGGCCTTTAAGAGGTCATGAATGGGATAAATGCCTTCATAAAATAGACCCCAAAGAATTCCTGAGATCCCTTATGCCATGGGAGGACACAGTGAGAATATAGCTATCTATGAACCAGAAAGTGGGTCCTCAACATACACTGAATCTACCAGTCTATGATATTTTTATTATGTTGTTTTTGCTATGGCAGCCTAAAAGGACTAAGACAATACAGAATGATCAGTTAAATAACACAAATTTATATTCACACAGTTTTGAAGGCAGAAGTCCAAGACCAAAATGTCAGCAGGTGTGGATTCTCCTGAGGCCTCTCTTCTTGTGTCATTATATGGTCTTTCTTCTGTGTGCACACATCTCTGGTACCTCTTTGTATGTTAAAATTTCTTCTAAAAAGAACACCAGTCAGATTGGATTAAGGCCCACTCTAATGGCCTCATTTTGACTTAAACATTTTTAAAGATGGTATCTCCCAATACGGTCACATTCTGAGGTACTGAGAGTTAGTGCTTCAACATATGAATGTTGGAGAGACACAATTCAGCCCATAACACTAGAGTATGCACGCTTTACCGAACCAGATCATACTCCTTTGTGAGGTAATTGCTCTGGTAAAGAGGAGAAAAACTGGGTAGCATTTCAACAAAGCATGTCTAAGAAACCAAGCAGGCCATGGCTTAGGGAAGATAGAGAAGTCTCATCAAAGCCTTCACCTTTACTTCAAGAAGATTTGTGTTAATTATAAACCTAAACCAACACAGTCCTAAGTAGAGAAAGATAATGCAGGAAGTGCAGCAAATGTGATGTGATAGTGGAAAGATGGCAAAGGAGGAAAATCCTGAGCTAACCCAGTCCCATGTTTACAACTCGGTATCATCCATATCCAAGTCAATAAGCCAGAGAGTGATTCAAAGACTGATAGAACAAACTCCACAACTAAATACAGAGAAGAAGCTGCACCTGAAAGTTTAGGACAGTCAGAAAGGTGGAGGAAGGCTGCCTGCAAAAGAGAGGGAGCTGCTTGCAGGGAGAAGGCAGGGAAATAGGCCCTCATACCAGGTAGCTCACATGGGGAAGATTAACCCCCATAAAGTTTGGCTTTGAAAACCAGAAGGGCTGAATCCCATGAGTTTGTATAACCAGTGAGACTTGGACCCTGGAGCTTTAAAAGTCAGCTGACTCAGCATTGGGCTCCCTGGGAGGGTGAATGATAGCAGGGTCACCACCCTTAAAGACACAGCAGCCTGCACAAAAAGGCAACATAAAAAGAGTAATTTACACAACACTGGGGGCAAATGGGAGACAGATCTGTTCATACTGATTTTGGAGTGTGTTGGGGGACTTCTTTGAAAATGAGGGAGCTGGCAGGCACCATTCACTTCACCTGCCCCCTAGCATAAACAAAGGGCCACCTGTGGGTGGCTGAGCAACATAGACACTTTCTACCTAACACACTAGCAATGCACCATGCCCACGAATTCTCTTGAGGACTCACCCAGTCCAAGCCTCCTAGCTTCAGCTCTAGGCTCACAGAAATTTTTGTTAAGCTGCACATGCATCACATGCAGCTGCCAGGTACACAGCTGCCACAATGTGCTATGCCAAACAACTTGCAGCACCAACCCACATCAATGCACCATGTCCAGGTGCATCCAGCCATTGCCAAGCTCATTGCCCAGCCTCAAACCCACAGCCACACTGGTGTACAGACCCCAGCAGTCACAGTGCTTAGGGATATCAGCATAGGACTAATAGCTCAGCACAATTTTTTTCTAAAAATGCTGCCTCAATCCCAAATTCCCCAGCAGGCATGTCCTCTCAAAGTTGGACTTCCTGGGTCCCACTAACATACAGAGAGAAAGCACAGCCCACAATAGGCAGAGAGTCAGTGCAGATGATTGCACTGGAAAGAAAATTGATTCAGACACAAGAGCAGGACATAAGCAACATGCATATGATACTCTCCTGAAGTGTCACATTCTGGTGAACAGGGGACACTGCACTGTGGGGCATTCCAGGACCTCTTCTTCATAAAGTCTCTACTTTCAAGAGCAGCAGACATAATTGTCTTTCTTTTAAAAAAAAAGATTTTATTTATTTATTTGACAGAGAGATACAGTGAGAGAGGGAACACAAGCAGGGGGAGTGGGAGAGGGATAAGCAGGCCTCCCATGAAGCAGGGAGCCCAACGTGGGGCCCAATACCTGGACCCTGGGATCATGACCTCAGCCAAAGGCAGATGTTTAATGACTGAGCCACCCAGGCACCTCCATAATTGCCTTTCTTAACACAGATAAACAGAGAAACAAACTAAATGATGAGACAGAGAAATTTATCCCAAATGAAAGAATAAAATAAGGTATGGCCAGATATCTAAGTGAAACAGATTTAAATATCATGTCTGAGAATTTAAAGCAATGATCATAAGAATACTCACTGAACTTGAGAAAAGTGTGGAAAACATGAGTGAGACCTTAACACAGAGATCAGGAATAACATAGCAGAGATAAAGGGCTCAATAAACAAAATGAAAAACATATTTCCTGGAGTGAATGGCAGCTGGACAAAGGAGAGGAATGAATTAATGACATAGAGACAGAGCAATAGAAAGTAACCAACTGAACAAAAGAGACAAAAAAAGCATTATACAAAATGAGAACAGATTTAAGGAACTCAGTGACTCCATCAAATATAATAACATTCATATTATAGGAATACCAGAAGAAGAGAGAGTAAAGGGGGCAGAAAATTTATTTGAAGAAACAATAGCTGAAAGTTCCCTAATCTGGGGAAGGAAACAGACATCCAGATCCAGGAAGCAGAGAACTCCCAACAAAATCAACAAAAGCAGACCCCACACCAAGACATATTGTAATTAAATTGGAAAAATATACCAAAATAGCAAGACAAATGAAGACAGTAACTTACAAGGGAAAGCCCATAAGGCTAGCAGGAGATTTTTCAGTAGAAACTTGGCAAGCCAGAAGGGAGGGGCATGATATAGTCAGCGTGCTGAATGGGAAAAATCTGCAGCCAAGAATACTCTATTCAGCAAGGTTATCATTCAGAATAGAAGGATAGATAGTTTCCCAGACAAACAAAAACTAAAGGAATTCATGAGCACTAAACCAGACCCGCAAGAAATATTAAAGGGGGCTGAGTAAAAAGGAGAGACCAAAAGTGACAGTGTAAAGCTAGGAAACACAAAAGTAGTAAAAATGAATATTTATGTAAAAAACCAGTTAAGGAACTCACAAAATAAAAAATATATAAAATATAACAACATACACCTAAAACATGGGGAGGAGAGGATAAAGAATGGATTTTAACTTGAATGACCATCAACTTAAAATACACTCCTATATGTAGAAGAGGTTAAATACAAACTTAATGGTAACCATATATCAAAAACCACTAATAATATGCAAAGAATACAGAGAAAGAAATGCAAATATATTACTAAAGAAAATCAGCTAACCACATAACAGAGAAAGAAGAAAGGATCAGAGAAAATCTTCAGAAACAATGACAAAACAAATATTAAAATGACAATAAACATGTATCTATCAATAATTACTTTGAATAGAAATGGGATAAATGCTCCAATAAAAAGGCATAAGATGTCATAATGGATTAAAAAAAGCAAGACGATATATGTGCTGCCTACAAGAGACTCATTTCAGATGTAAAAACAAAAACTATAACATGAGACAAAGGAGGACACTGTATAGTAAAAACGGGACAATCCAACAAGAAAATCTAACAATTGTAAATATTTATGCACCCACATAGTAGCAACCCATGCATAAAAGAGTTAATAACAAACATAAAGGAACTAATCAATAATAATACAATAATACTATGGGACTTTAACACCCCAGTCATATCAAGGGACAGATCATCCCAACAGAAAATTAACAAAGAAAATATGTCACTGGACAGATGGATTGAACAGATATATTCAGAGCATTCCATCCTAAAACGGCAGAATACACATTTTTTTCAAGTGCCCATGAACATTCTCCAGAAGAGAACACATATTAGGCCACAAAACAATCCTCAACACATTCAAATGATTGAAATCATACCATATGTCTTTTCTGACCACAACGCTATGAAACTATAAGTCAACCACAAGAAAAAATCTGGAGGGGAGGAGCAAGATGGCAGAGGATTAGGAGACCTAAATTTCCTCTGGTCCCAGGAATTCAGCTAGATAGGGATCAAACCATTCTGAACACCTAAAACCTCAACAGGAGATCGAAGAAAAGAATAGCAGCAACTCCCTGAATGGAAAAGCAACCACTTTCTGGAAGGTAGGACGTGCAGAGAAGTGAATCTGAGGTGATACTTGGGAAGATAGACGGCGGGGGAGGGGGCCTCCGTCAGCCACTACCGGCAAGTGATAGAGCAGCGGAGCACAAAATCGGAAATTTTAGAAGTCGGTTCTGCTGAGGGACGAAGCTCCAGTGGCTAAGCAGGGGGTGGAACACTTGCTAGGACAGTGTGGTCTCAGGACCCTCGGGGTTACAGAAAGACCAGGGGTGCCTGAGTGTGGCAGAGCTCCCAGGTATCAGAGCAGGGAAGCTGGCTGCAAAGACAGAGCCGAGGAGTGATCTCTCAGCTCAGGGTTGCCATAAACTGTGATCTGTGGCACAGTCGGGCCACTGCACTTCCAGCAGGGACCCAACAAGCGGCAGATCTGGGGAGACTCCCCTTCCTCCCCTGGGAGGAGCAGTGCAGGAGCTCACCACAGGAATCTGCTGGGTTTGGAGACTCCACACGGGGTCATGAGCCAGAGATAGAAACACTCGGTCACAGGCAGGGTGAGCATGGAGTGCAGCCAGAGACTTGGGAGATGAGAGTGATTGACTGCTTTCCTCTAGGGGCCCACTGAGGAGTGGGGCTCCGAGTTCTCGGCTCCTCTGCAGTGGAGATTGGGAGGCCACCATTTTATTTTATTTTTTTTAAGATTTTATTTATTTATTTATTTATTTATTTAAGATTTTATTTATTTGTTCGTAAGAGACAGAGAGAGAGGAAGAGGGAGAAGCAGGCTCCCCACTGAGCAGGGAGCCTGATGCGGGACTCAATCCCAGGACCCTGGGATCATGACCTGAGCCGAAGGCAGATGCTTAACCATCTGAGCCACCCAGGCGCCCTAAGATTTTATTTATTTATTTGACAGAGAGAGAGACAGCAAGAGAAGGAACACAAGCAGGGGGAGTGGGAGAGGGAGAAGCAGGTTTCCCGCTGAGCAGGGAGCCCGATACGGGAATTGATCCCAGGACCCTGGGATGATGACCTGAGCCAAAGGCAGACGCTTAACCATCTGAGCCACCCAGGCGCCCTGGGAGGCCACCATTTTAACTCTCGTCCTCCAAAGCTGTACGGAAAGCTTGCAGGGAACAAAAGCTCCGGAGAGCAAACCTGAGCAGATTACTTAGCCCTGCCTGAGACAAGGGCGGGGCAATTCCACCTCCGGCAAAGATATTTGAGAACCACTGTAACAGGCCCCTCCCTCAGAAGACCAGTAAGAACAGCCAGCCAAGACCAAGTTTACCAATCAATGAGAATGGCAGAACTCCAGAATGTGGGGAATACTGCACATAGAATTCATGGTTTTTTCCCCATGATTCTTTAGTCCTTCAAAGTTAATTTTTTTAATTTTCTTTTTTTTCTTTTTCTTGGTTCTTTTTTTTTTTAATTTTTCTTTTTCCCTTTTTCAACCAACATCTTATCAATCCCTTTATAAAAATCTTTTTTATTTTTCATTTTTAGAGTCATCTTCTATCCCCTTATAGTAGTTAACCTTATTTTTGGTATATATATAAGTTGTTCTCGGGCGCCTGGGTGGCTCAGTTGGTTAAGCGACTGCCTTCAGCTCAGGTCATGATCCTGGAGTCCCGAGATTGAGTCCCACATCGGGCTCCCTGCTCAGCGGGGGGTCTGCTTCTCCCTCTGACCCTCTTCCCTCTCGTACTCTCTGTCTCTCATTCTCTCTCTCAAATAAATAAATAAAATCTTAAAAAAAAAATAAGTTGTTCTCTCTTTAAAATATTGGGATACAGTTTCTTTGAACAGACAAAAATATATCCTAAATCACTAGTGTATGGCTTTGTTCTAGTCTCCTGCCCTATCACATTCTCTCCCTTTCTTTTTTTAAATCCTCTTCTTCTTTTTTCAACCAACTTCTTATCAATTCCTTTTATAAAATCTTTTATAATTTACATCTTTACAATCATATTCCATCCCTTCATCATATTTACCATTATTTTGTACATATGTAAGTTTTTCTTCCTTTTAAATTTTGGGAGGCACTTTCTTCTAACAGACCAAATACACCCAAAATCTAGTGTGTGGCACTGATCTATGCACCAGCCTGATTATATTTCACATTTTCTGTTTTTTTGTTTGTTTGTTTGTTGTTGTTATTGCTTTTAACTTCTTTTTCTTTTTTCTTTATTTTTTCTTTCTTTCCCTTTCTTTTGCCCTGGTTTCAGGTCTCTTCTGATTTGTTTAGTGTATATTTTTCTGGGGTTGTTGTTACCCTGTTAGGATTTTGTTCTCTCATTCATCTATTCTCCTCTGCACAAAATGACAGGACAGAAAAAAATCACCTCAAAAAAAAGATCAAGAGGCAGTACCGACTGCCAGGGACTTAATCAATATGGACATTAGTAAGATGTTGGAACTAGAGTTCAGAATGACGATTTTAAAGATACTAGCTGGGCTTGAAAAAAGCATGGAAGTTATTAGAGAAACTCTTTCTGGAGAAATAAATAAATAAATAAAACTAACCAAGTCAAAATCAAAAAGGCTATTAATGAGGTGCAATCAAAAAAGGAGGCTCCAACTGCTAGAATAAATGAGGCAGAAGAGAGAATTAGTTATATAGAAGACCAAAGGATGGAAAATAAAGAAGCTAAGAAAAAGAGAGATAAACAACTACTGGATCATGAGGGCAGAATTCGAGAGATAAGTGATATCATAAGATGAAACTGTATTAGAATAATTGGGATCCCAGAAGAAGAAGAAAGAGAGAGAGGGGCAGAAGGTATATTGGAGCAAATTATACCAGAGAACTTCCCTAATTTGGGGAAGGAAACAGGCATTAAAATCCAGGAGGCACAGAGAACACCCCCTCAAAATCAATAAAAACAGGTCAACACCCAGACATCTAAGAGTAAAACTTACGAGTCTCAGAGGCAAAGAGAAAATCCTGAAAGCAGCTAGGGAGAAGAGATCTGTAACCTACAATGGTAGAAACATTAGACTGGCAAGAGACCTATCCACAGAGACCTGGCAGGCCAGAAAGGAATGGCATGATATACTCAGAGCACTAAATGAGAAAAATATGCAGCCAAGAATACTATATTCAGCTAGGCTGTCATTGAAAATAGAAGGAGAGAGAAAAAGCTTCCAGGAAAAACAAAAACTAAAGGAATTTGCAAACATGAAACCAGCCCTACAAAATACATTGAAAGGGGTCCTCTAAGCAAAGAGAGAGCCTAAAAGTAACATAGACCAGAAAGGAACCCAGATA
Source organism: Neomonachus schauinslandi (assembly GCF_002201575.2). Classification (NCBI taxonomy): domain Eukaryota; kingdom Metazoa; phylum Chordata; class Mammalia; order Carnivora; family Phocidae; genus Neomonachus; species Neomonachus schauinslandi. The sequence goes on from NC_058419.1 coordinate 55,473,141, forward strand.
ACACACAGTAACATTAACCTTACAGGCAATACAATGGCATTAAATTCATATCTTTCCAAAGTTACCCTGAATGTAAATGGGCTAAATGCCCCAACCGAAAGACACAGGGTATCAGACTGGATTAAAAAAAAAAAAGACCCACGGATATGCTGTCTGCAAGAAACTCATTTTAGACCCAAAGACACCCCCATTTTGAATGTGAGGGGGTGGAAAACCATTTACCATGCTAATGGACACCAAAAGAAAGCTGGGGTGACAATCCTTGTATCAAACAAATTAGATTTTAAACCAAAGACTATAATAAGAGATGAGGACACCAAATCATACTTAAAGGGTCTATCCAACAAGAAGATCTAACAATTGTAAATATCTATGCCCCTAACATGGGAGCAGCCAATTATATAAGCCAATTAATAAGAAAAGCAAAGAAACACATTGACAACAATACAATAATAGTGGGGGACTTTAACAGCCCCCTCACTGAAATGGACAGATCATCTAAGCAAAAGATCAACAAGGAAATAAAGACTTTAAATGACACACCGGACCAAATGGACTTCACAGATATATTCAGAACATTCCACCCCAAAGCAACAGAATACACATTCTTCTCTAGTGCCCATGGACATTCTCCAGAATACATCACATCCTAGGTCACAAATCAGGTCTCAACCGGTACCAAAAGACTGGGATCATTCCCTGCATATTTTCAGACCACAATGCTTTGAAACTAGAACTCAATCACAAGAGGAAAGTCAGAAAGAACTCAAATACATGGAGGCTAAAGAGCATCCTACTAAAGAATGAATGGGTCAACCAGGAAATTAAAGAGTTTAAAAAATTCATGGAAATGAATGAAAATGAAAACACGACTGTTGAAAATCTTTGGGATGCAGCAAAGGCATTCCTAAGAGGTAAGTATATAGGAATACAAGCCTTTCTCAAGAAACAAGAAAGGTCTCAAATACACAACCTAGCTCTACACCTAAAGGAGCTGGAGAAAGAACAGCAAATAAAGCCTAAACCCAGCAGGAGAAGAGAAATAATAAAGATCAGAGAAGAAATCAATGAAATAGAAACCAAAACAACAGTAGAACAGATCAACAAAACTGGCAGCTGGTTCTTTGAAAGAATTAACAAGATTGATAAACCCCTGGCCAAACTTATCAAAAAGAAAAGAGAAATGACTCAAATAAATAAAATCATGAATGAAAGAGGAGAGATCACAATCAACACCAAAGAAATACAAACAATTATAAGAACATATTATGAGCAGCTATATGCCAGCAAATTAGATAATGTGGAAGAAATGGATGCATTCCTAGAGATGTATCAACTACCAAAACTGAACCAGGAAGAAATAGAAAACCTGAACAGACCTATAACCCCGAAGGAAATTGAAGCAGTCATCAAAAATCTCCCAAAAAAAAAAAAAAATCTCCCAACAAACAAAAGCCCAGGGCCAGATGGCTTCCCAGGGGAATTCTACCAACATTTAAAGAAGAATTAATGCCTATTCTTCCGAAACTGTTCCAAAAAATAGAAATGGAAGGAAAACTTCCAAACTCGTTTTATGAGGCCACCATTACCTTGATCCCAAAACCAGACAAAGACCCCCATCAAAAGAAGACTTACAGACCAATATCCTTGATGAACATGGATGCAAAAATTCTCACCAAAATACTACCAATAGGATCCAACAGTACCTTAAAAGGATTATTCACCATGACCAAGTGGTATTTACCCTGGGCTGCAAGGTTGGTTCAACATCCTCAAATCAATCAATGTGATACAATACATTAATAAAAGAACAAGAGTATTATGATCCTCTCAATAGATGCAGAAAAAGCATCTGACAAAGCACAGCATCCTTTCTTGATCAAAACTCTTCAGAGTGTAGGGATAGAGAGTACCTACTTCAATATCATAAAAGCCATCTATGAAAAACCTACAGCGAATATCATTCCCAATGGGGAAAAACTGGGACCTTTCCCCCTAAGGTCAGGAATGCGGCAGGGATGTCCACTATCACCACTGCTATTCAACATAGTATTAGAAGTCCTAGCCACAGCAATCAGACAACAAAAAGAAATCAAAGGCATCCAAATCGGCAATGAAGAAGTCAAACTCTCACTCTTTGCAGATGATAGGATACTTTATGTGGAAAACCCCAAAGACTCCACCCCAAAACTGCTAGAACTCATACAGGAATTCAGTAAAGTGGCAGGATATAAAATCAATGCACAGAAATCAGGGGCATTCTTATTCACCAACAACAAGACAGAAGAAAGAGAAATTAAGGAGTCAATCCCATTTACAATTGCACCCAAAACCATAAGGTACCTAAGAATAAATCTAACCAAAGAGGCAAAGAATCTGTACTCAGAAAACTATAAAATACTCATGAAAGAAATTGAGGAAGACACAAAGAAATGGAAAAACGTTCCATGCTCATGGATTGCAAGAACAAATATTGTGAAGATGTCAATGCTACCTAGAGCAATCTACACATTCAATGCAATCCCTATGAAAATACCATCCACTTTTTTCAAAGAAATGGAACAAATAATCCTAAAATTTGTATGGAAGCAGAAAAGACCCCGAATAGCCAGAGGAATGTTGAAAAAGAAAAGCAAAGCTGGTGGTATCACAATTCTGGACTTTTAGCTCTAATACAATGCTGTAATCATCAAGACAGTATGGTACTGGCACAAAAACAGACACATAGATCAATGGAACAGAATAGAGAGCCCAGAAATGGACCCTCAACTCTATGGTCAACTAATCTTTGACAAAGCAGGAAAGAATGTCCAATGGAACAAAGACAGTCTCTTCAACAAATGGGGCTGGGAAAATTGGACAGCCACTTGCAGAAGAATGAAACTGGACCACTTCCTTACAGCACACACAAAAATAGACTCCAAATGGTTGAAAGACCTAAATGTGAGACAGGAGTCCATCAAAATCCTAAAGGAGAACAAAGGCAGCAACCTCTTCGACCTCAGCCACAGCAACTTCTTCCTAGAAACATTGCCAAAGGCAAGGGAAGCAAGGGCAAAAATGAACTATTGGGACTTCATCAAGATAAAAAGCTTTTGCACAGCAAAAGAAACAGTCAACAAAACCAAAAGACAACCGACAAATGGGAAAAGATATTTGCAAATGACATATCAGATAAAGGGCTAGTATCCAAAATCTATAAAGAACTTATTAAACTCAACACCCAAGGAACAAATGATCCAATCAAGAAATGGGCAAAAGACATGTACAGACATTTTTCCAAAGAAGACATCAACATGGCCAACAGACACATGAAAAAGTGCTCAACATCGCTTGGCATCAGGGAAGTCCAATCAAAACCTTAATGAGATACCACCTCACACCAGTCAGAATGGCTAAAATTAACAAGTCAGGAAACAACAGATGTTGGCGGGGATGCAGAGAATGGGAAACCCTCCTACACTGTTGGTGGGAATACAAGCTGGTGCAATCACTCTGGAAAACAGTGTGGAGGTTCCTCAAAAAGTTGAAAATAGAGCTACCATACAACCCAGCAATTGCACTACTGGGTATCTACCCCAAAGATACAAATGTAGTGATCTGAAGGGGTATGTGTACCCTGATGTTTCTATCAGCAATGTCCACAATAGCCAAACTATGGAAAGATCCAAGATGTCCAACAACAGATGAATGGATAAAGAAGAAGTGGTATATATATACAATGGAATAATATGCAGCCATCAAAAAGAATGAAATCTTGCCATTTGCAATGACTTCGATGGAACTGGAGGGTATTATGCTGAGCAAAATAAGTCAATCAGAGAAAGTCATGTATCATATGATCCTACTGATATGACGAATTCTTAATCTCAGGAAACAAACTGAAGGTTGCTTCAGTGGTGGGGGGTGGGAGGGTTGGGGTGCCTGGGTGATAGACACTGGGGAGGGTATGTGCTATGGTGAGCACTGTGAGTTGTGTAAGACTGTCAAATCACAGACCTGTACCTCTGAAACAAGTAATACATTATATGTTAAAAAAAAAAAAAAGAAGACGACGATAGTATTAAGGGAAAAATGAAGGGAGGAAATCGGAGGGGGAGATGAATCATGAAAGACTATGGACTCTGAGAAACAAACTGAGAGTTTTAGAGGGGAGGGGGGTGGGGGGATGTGTTAGCCCAGTGATGGGTATTAAAGAGGGCACGTACTGAATGGAGCACTGGGTGTTATACACAAACAATGAATCATGGAACACTACATCAAAAACTAATGAAGTAATATATGATGATTAACATAACATAATAAAAAAATAGCATAGAATATTGCTGTTGTGGGAAGTTTCATTCAGATCCAATATATCTTTGATATTTGTAATTTAAGCCCTTCTATTTATGAGCATTTAGATTAATCAAACTGGAAAAGCTTATGCTCTACATTTTGCTTAGTCTTATTTGTTTACTTGTAAGTTTAGTAAGGGGAAAAAAATCTCTATGATTTACCTAACAACAGAAACACAATTATTTTTAAGACAAGTTTATTATGAATATTCTTAAATATTATTTATAAGAACGAGAATTTTGAATGGAAAAAAGAACTTGGGTAGTTATTTTATAATGTTTCAGGTTTGTTAAATCTACTTGAATCCCTTTACAAATTAGAATGTGTTATAATAACCTATCACTTGAAATTTCATGTAAGTGTCCTTATGGAATGATGGTCCTAGTTCTCACTCTTTAGAGTAGAACAACCTTAACTTTTCCCTATAACAATTACATTTCTTATAAATTCAATGAAATATTTCCACAAGGATTTGTAACTCTGCAGATTCCCAATAAAAGAGATATATACAAAAAAAAAAAAAAAAAGAAAGAAAATAGGATAGCCCATATAAGGCCTAATGCCACAGTTGAAAAAAATCATTCAGGTGGATAAGGCAGCATTACTGCGTCCAATATAGCTGTTAAAACACTTGTTTCATCTTCAGAAAAAGATGCTAAAATCCATGAGCTTAAAGTTATGAAAATATATCTAATTCAAAATACAATAAAAATACCTTAAGTAGAGAGAACTATATAGATAGTGCTATAGATAGATTTAAAAAAAATCCTTTTCATAGCTGCATTCTTTTTATATTATACATTTACCATATCATAAAGAAACAAATTCATAAAAATCATATAAAGCATGAATGGAGTGGAGTCAGACATACATACAGATTTGAGTGTGAAACATATGATCTCAACTGTCTATGAACTGAGTCCTAGATAAAGAAATATCCTGTTTTGAAACCAAGAGAAATGAATCACTATGAATTAAATAATTAAAATAAATTTACTTGGTAAAACCACTAAGATTTTTAAAAGAAAATAATGATGAATATAGCTAAGATATCCACTAAATTTTTAAGTGATCAAGGAGAAAGACTTTTTATTTGCTCTCCAAATGGCCATTCAATGAACCATAGGCAGGATAGTTAAAAAAAAAAAAAAATGTGTCTGATAGTTGGACTCCAAATTATTCCTTTGAATACATTTTTCAAAGAAAGAAATAAAATATTGTGTAAAAATACCTAATGTTAATCATTTAGCTACAATTTTTTACTATATATACATATATATAGTAATATATATATATCAGGCAAATTTTTTTGAGACAATATACCATTTTATTCCTTATAAAATATATTTCATATTGTTGCTGTAAAAACATTACATTTCACATTTTTTAAACAATTTTCTTAACAGTAAAAATAATACTTGGAAGACAGCTGGGGGAAAAGGCACCAATAAGACAAATTCACAGATGGGATTTATCTCCCTCTTCTCTTTTTTTTTGGCCCCTGGTAAGGTCAGAACCTGGGAGGACCAGAAAGTAGCAGGACAGATTTCTTCTAACAAATGAAAGTTTTCCACATCCAAATTAATAATGCCCTCCAAGGAGTCAAGCTATAGGCTTACTACTACAACGTGGATATCACGCAAGACACTCTCTGAATTTACAAAATTGCTTTCACAACCAGCTTAAAAGCCAGATAACTCAACCCAAGCTATTTTCCTCGCTAGTCAGTCCATGAGCTTTGCCCCTGTGATCTCACTTGACCAAGATTATATATTCTGCAATAAGAGCTAGATGATCCTTAGCTGTCTTTAATAAGTTTTATTTTATCAGGAGCAGTGCAATAGTTAAAAAAAGTTTTAGAACCTTTTAGTTATGTTTCAATACTCATTTTCAAAATTCAGCAATATATGGATGTACAAAACTGATCTTAAAAATAATAGTGTTTAATGTTTGGAATTTTTAATTAAAATTGAATTTTTACATTATTTAATTATTTGAATTGGTCTCTTCATGGTATGTATGGTATGCTCAGAAAAGAGGAATAAAATTTAAACAAATGAGTCCATTTTGCCTGTTCAGTTGCATAATTCAATTTATATTTACAATGGGATTCTCTGCTTATTGTTCTCAGCCTACTAAATCCCAACACATAACCACTATTAAGCTCAGACTCATTCCTATAAGGATGAAAGGTTAAATCTGCACTGACACGCCACACAGCTCAGTTTTTTTACGGCTAGTAGTGCAGACTTTAAAGGTAGCAAAAGATGTCTGGTACTTTTGGCCAATTTATAAACTTTTGTTTCCAAGTTGACAATCTGGCATAATGAATACATATAGAAAAAAATATCACCTATGCCTCACACTGAAAGCAAAGTATTTATGTTATATTTTAATAGTAATTTTTCAAAGTTTTATAAAATTATAGTAGCTCCAGAGTTATTGACATTGTAATACTATAGACATCTTAAATGTTTGGATTTGTCTATAATATTTTTTTGCATTAAGCTGTCAACAGTAATAATATGTTTTTTCCCAGCTTGTAGAACAGAAAACAGTACAAATCCAAACTCTAAAAGTGGGATGAACTGTTGATACATCAGTGTGGGAACAATTTATGCTATGCTTTCACACAAATTTCCTAAACTGGCCCAACATAATGGTGCACAATACAAAGTAGACTCGGAATATGGGGTTCAAATTAAGGAGCCTCAAGAGTATGTTTGGGAAGAAAAAGCTAGATATTATTATTTTCCAAGCTCAATTGATTAATTCAATTCATAAATGTTTACTTCATGCAGTCTAGATACATTTTACAAAGTAAATATGCAAAACTTAACCTATTGAAGAAACTGAGATGAGAAGGAATATTTCTGGGATGTACTTTGGTTAGGACAGTGTAGGAGATAGATTATGATATAAGATACAGTTACCCAGGAGTAGCCTAAGAAGAAAAAGATAAAAGGACATAGAGATCTGGAACCTTGGAATGCCATGGAAGCAGGCAGCTTCATAGTTTTGTCCACTTTTCGCCTTCTCTGTCACTGACCAAAGGGATCAAATTTGTGGTCATTCCATTGAATTCAGCATCTAATGTGTATATGACAGAGATACCCACCCCCTAAGCAGGGCTGTGTCATAGAAAAGGTCAAAGATAAATCCACTAGCTCTTGTTAAAATATCTTTGGCTTGATAATAAGATATACTAAAGTGGCCTATTTTATTATTTTATATTTCATTTAAAGGTTGTTATTCATTTTTTGTTTATTTCACCCATTGCATCTTTGTAATAACATCTATAGATCATATGCTTCTGAAGATTAAATTCATAAAAATAGGGGCGCCTGGGTGGCTCAGTTGGTTAAGCGGCTGCCTTCGGCTCAGGTCATGATCCTGGAGTCCCGGGATCGAGTCCCGCATCGGGCTCCCTGCTCGGCGGGGAGTCTGCTTCTCCCTCTGACCCTCCCCCCTCTCATGTGCTCTCTCTCATTCTCTCTCTCTCAAATAAATAAATAAAATCTTTAAAAATAAATAAATAAATAAATTCATAAAAATATACTTGTTATGTAATTATTTTGGCAAATAACAAATTTGTTGATCAAATGAAAAGAATTTTTTTAGATTTCTATTACTGATTTTTTGTAAATAATGCAAAAATGGCTTTTATTCAGTCTTATTTTTCCCAAATAAAGAAGTTAAATGTTTTAAAACACTGTTTTCTCATTGACATGTTCTTTTTTTTTTTTTTGATGTTCTCTTTGTTTTCCAATTTTAAAGCATATTTTCAGTTTGGAGATAGACACAGTAAATATTGCACAGTTATTTGACAGGAAAGAAAAATAAATGATATTATATCTTTGAATACAGAATGTGTGCCCCTTGCTTCAAATGAAAATAGGACATTTATTATCATAAAATATCATGGCATGAAAGGATTTCCTGGCTACAGTGCTCAGTGGGAATATACTATCTAAAAATGTATTAATCTTTTGAGATGTGAACACCTGCACCTTTGTATTTTTTCTTTAAAATATGCGTTACACTTTTACTATGTACCACCTTGATTATCTTTAAAAAAATATTAACAGCTTGCATCCACATACCAATGCCCAGTTACAAATTCCAAATGTTTTGTCACATTTCTTGTGAACAGTGCCATCTGCCAGAGGTGGCATTTCATGGCTATTTACTCTGACTCCCTCCAAGAATTCATCTGCCACTATCTAATGCTGCCTGAATAAAGGGGATTAAGACTCTGATACAACAGAGACTATTGATAATTTGGTATAATTGGGAAGAAATGAAGATAAATGGGGTTGAGGATGGAGAGGCAATTAGTTGAGCTGTCTGTACAGCTGTGTTCTCAGCCTATCTCCCCTGGCCTTTTCTTCAGCGAGGTATGTGCAAATTAACCATAATGACAAATACACACTTCCCAAAGCTCTTGTACTTTCTAAAACTTGAGAATTCACTTTTCACTTCTGAAAACTGAGTTAGTTGTTTGGTAAAGTTGTTTAAAATGGTCTTTTAATGTCCACATCACACAGGGCTACTGCACATGCTATACTTTAGGAATAATCCACCCTACACCCTATTTCCTTGTTTTCAGTTGATGTCAGGCTACTGTTTACAACCTCGGTACACTGAGGATTTAAAGCCTATTTTTCCTTAATTCTGGTCCAGTGTTTAGGACAGAATGGCAATGTTTTCTTTTTTACATGATTAGAAGCCAAGAACCAAAGAAAAGAAGCTTCTCTTTTAATTTTAGGAATACAGTCTGCAAATAGCATTCGTTTTGAGAGTTTTCAATGAAAAGGTAGGGCCTGCTTTACAAACGAGCTCTAATGGATCTTTAGAGACTGGCAAAACCAATATTTTCATGGATGAAATTTACATATTCATATTAAGGTCATTATTATTATGCTTCCTAAATGAAAATGACAACTCAGTAAAAAATTAACCACAAAAAATGTTTAGGCACTGATTAACTTAATTCTAAGATCCCTTTTCCTAAACACAGAAATGGCTATACCAGGTATTTAGTTAAGATGCTATCATAGGAAATAAATATTTTGATGTCTGGTATTTTGATTGATAGTTTTTCCTCTATTTTGTCATTGAAATTATTCTTATTATTTCTTGTGTTTAATAAAAAATCATATCACTGTGTGCCTCTCTATTGTTAGTCCTTGTGAGAAAACAATAAATCTGTACTAATAGATTTAAAAAAAGATTTAGAATATGTAACTGTACTAATAGAGTGTAGGGTGATGGATTTCTCCCCACATTACAAAAAAGGATGTATCAAGAAAATAAACACTTCCTCAATTTTGATTTGTTTCACTCACATAAGAAACTAGCCTAAAATTATTTATGTCAAAACAGTATACAAATTATAAATGCTTATCAACTCAGGCAAACGTGTCTAGTAGGATAACTCTTTACGGTTATATCCTTATTTCTTGAATATCACCAAATTAACCTTTTGATGGTTTCTATCTGAGCTGCCCAAAATGGTAGCCATTAGCCAAATGTTGCTATTTAAATTATTTAAATAAATAAAATTAATAATTAAATTCCTCAATCACACTAGCCACATTTCAAGTGTTATATTAGTCACATGTGAATAGTGGTTATCATATTGGACAGCATGGAAAATAATTTTCATCATTACAGAAAGTTCTGTTGGTCACTGTGGTCTATATTTCAGACTTACTATCTCCCCATTAACACAAGTTAGTGAGATTGAACTGTGGGCAAAACTATGAATTTAAGAATAAATAAATCAAATACTGAATCTTCAATTTACAAAAGAGTTCAAGAGGCTCCTGAGTGGCTCAGTTGGTTTAGCATCTGACTCTTGGTTTTGGCTCAGGTCGTGATCTCAGGGTCATGGGATTGGGCCCTGTGTTGCGCTCCACACTTGGCAGAGTCTGCTTGTTCTTCTCCCTCTGCTCCTCCCCCCCTCAGATAAATAAATAAAATCTTAAAAAAAAGAGTTCAGAATTCCTTTAATTTCCCCAGTAGGAGAGTATGATGCTCCAGTTTAAATAGCTTCAGTTGATAAACAATTAGAAACACATTATGGTGTGTTTACAAAGCACCAATGTTTTTTTAAGACTTTAGAAAATTTTAGCAAAGGTTGTTCTTTTTTTCCTTATGCTGTGCCTTTTATTCCCATGATTTATTTATTCCATTACTAGAAGCCTCTATCTCTCTTTCTCCTTCACACATTTTGCCCACCCCTCCCACAACCATTAGTTTTTTTTACAGGTCTGATTCTGCTTTTTGTTTATTCATTTGTTGTTGTTGTTGTTGTTGTTTTTTTAGATTCTACATATGAGTGAAATCATATGGTATTTGTTTTTCTCAGTCTGACTTATTTCACTTAGCATAATAGGTTATGCTTAGGTTCAAATCAACATTTGAACCTCTAGGTTCACCCATGTTGCCACAAATGGCAAGATCTCATTCTTTTTATGGTTGTATTATATTCCATTGTAATATTCCTTAGCTAAATCACTGCCATTTTATCCACAATTCCCCTCAAATGAATCCATTAACCAACATATGGAGTGTGACAATGACAAGGCATCAGAAAGAAGTTTTAGGTTATAAATTTTGTAAGGCGATGACTGTGATATCAAAAGAATAATGTGCTACAATTTCTAAGGACTGTTTTAGAAATTAATAATCTGCTTAGCTGGTCTGAAAATATTAAATGTATTAGCACATGAGTTCATCATACTATTTAATGTATGCAGTAATATAATTCTAAAGAAAATCAGAGCAGATTAATATTTTCATCAGAATTTTTTTTTAATTGAGATGTGTCTTTTAAAAGAATTTACTGCACATTTTAAGTTTTTAATGGGCCTGGGTTTATAATAGAATTCAGGGACTAAGATACAATATATACAATGTTGATTTATAGGCAGTTTTTCTATAAATATGTTATTACATAATTTTTATATAAGTTGTTTCTAAAAATAAATATTTCTTTTCAAATAAGCAGTGTAAAAAGACAAGTTAAACACAAAATTTGGGGGAGTATTTACCTTTGGTGGGGAGGCAGAAGTATAGGAAAATGGATGGGCACAAAAATAGATGCAAGTTTTTGATAATGTTTTAGTTCTTGAGTTGCATGGTGGGTTCACTGACATTTATATTATTATACTTTATAATTTACATATATATTACGTATTTTGTATAGTTGAAATATTTTTTAAAATATAATAAGGGGAAAAATGGACACAATAACCTTTTGATACTCCATTTGGTTCTAAGAAGCAAATTATTTAACAGTAGGTTGTGTTACATGAGTGTGTAGGGCGAGACTTCTTTTAAGGCAATACTGATGGGATAGGAGTAAATGATGTGTCCAGATTCCCAGAGTGTACAAAACTAGTTTGGAACAGTTATTTCTTTATGAGATAGAAATCTTGTATTTTCAAATAAGACAAACCAAAATCCAGAAAAGTAGCTGATTTGTAATTTGTGCAATGTCATTCCTAAGCCAGAAAAGATAAACACTGGATACCCAAAATATTTCTACCCACAATGATGTTATTTATCCTTAATAAGCTCAAATCAAGACTGAGCAGTCTTGATTTATATTGACCATCATTGTAGTCTTGAGTTATACTGAACATCATTCTAGTCTGCTCTTTTGACCATTCGGCTATAAAAGATGAAAACAACCATACAGGGGCACCTGGGTGGCTCACTTAGTTAAGTACTGGGCTTTGGCTCGGGTCATGATCTTATGGATTGTAGGACTGAGGCCCACAACTGGCTCCATGCTCAGGGGGGAGTCTGCTTGAAAATACTCTCCATCTGCCCCTCTCCCCACTCACACACACTCTCTCTCACTCAAATAAATAAATAAATCTTAAAAAAAAAAAAACACCATACGTATACACCAGTAAAAAATCAGTTCAAGATGGAATAAGATCAATGGTGAAGCCTTTACAACCTTCTTTTCTGGTAGAACACTTGGACATTTACAGTGAATTGTGACTTTCCAAGTTGTCAAATGAGAGACTGTGGCTAGGTAGGGACAAGTGATTTCTTTTTGGAGAGTCTGTAAAGTTGACTTTCAAACAACAGTAATAAATGATGCCCTCTGAATGCACATGTAAAGATGAACTTATGATGAATTTTGGCTGTCACTGAGAGTGCAAAGGAAAGAGCAGAAGGTTGCAAGAAGTCTTTACAGTTCTGGGGAATTATGTAAGGAACAAAATTATCCAAAGATTCTTCCTCTATAACACTTTTGGTGTCAATGTTAAATAAGCTAAAACTAGTTAAATTGATATTACTAAGTTAATGCTTTTTTTTTCTCGTACAATGCATGGATTTTAACAGACATGCTAATGTGGAATATAGCTGATCTTAATTGAATTAGAAGCTATCACATATATACAATTAGGATCACTGAGGATTGTAGTGCTAGAAAATAATTATATTTATCTCTAGCTTTATCCAGTCCATTTTATACTCATATAGCATATATGAGATAGTTTTTTGTCACTGTACTAAATAAATTTAATTATGTCACTAAAAATTAAACATTCAATGCAAGTGAATATCTACTAAGCATTTGGATTGTGAGGCTGTTACTATTGACATCTTTAATATATATATTTTTTGAAAACACCTTATTCCTATTTATTTCTGTTACCAGTAATTCTGTCTGCACCAAATGGCTAGCTAGATAGCACTGACTCCACAGAAAAGAGAACTTAGCCACAATAAGAGGTGAATGAAAATGTGCTGGTTAGTTTGGTCATCATAACATTGTCCATACCCTACTCCTTCATTTCATAGATAAGAAGAAAAACAAATTCTAATTTGTACTTATAGTAGCAGTATATTTCAGCTGAAACTTCTTAAATTATCTTTTTTCCCCTACATGCTCAGCTCTCCAAGGTTGGCTTCCCCCATTGCACACTCAGGAGTTTACAGCATTACCGAGGTGTCGTCAACTAAATGATCATTTTAATTATTTTTTGTTTTTTGTCTTTTTTTGTTTTTTTTCTTTTTTCTTTAAATTCAATTAGCCAACATATAGTACATCATTAGTTTCAGATGTAGTGTTCAATAACTCATCAGTTGTGTATAACAACCTGTGCTCATCACATCATGTTAAATGACCATTTTTTAGATGGACAAAACTGATATTCACACAGATGAGAATGAAGATCATACTGTCACTTAGTGGCTGAACTGCTAAAACCTGTTTCTATTCTTCAGTCAAAAAGATAGGTATAGAGTTGTGTCCACACTAGGGCACAGGGCCAGGATAGGGATCAAACTCCAATTGGAAACTAGGGTAGATTTTACAGGGGATATGAAGGAGGCACCTCTCCTCTGAGAGAAAAACAATCTCCATTCTTAAAATAAGTAAATAATCACCCTTCACATTTGATTTTCACAGCATGAAATCATGAGATATAGATATAAAACTGCTTTGAAACAAAAAGTTCCATATAATCTGTATAAATATATTATTGCAATTATACAGAAAATCTTGCTAACCCCTTTTCCTCCCACACATATTTTGCCGAATTAACTTAAAAATTAAGAAAAAAATGGGGCGCCTGGGTGGCTCAGTTGGTTAAGCGACTGCTTTCGGCTCAGGTCATGATCCTGGAGTCCCGGGATCGAGTCCCGCATCGGGCTCCCTGCTCAGCGGGGAGTCTGCTTCTCCCTCTGACCCTCCTCCCTCTCCTGCTCTCTGTCTCTCATTCTCTCTCTCTCAAATAAATAAATAAAATCTTTTAAAAAAAAAGAAAAAGAAAAAGATGGTCGCATCTCCCCATTAACACAAGTTAGTGAGATTGAACTGTGGGCAAAACTATGAATTTAAGAATAAATAAATGACCTTGTGGTCATTACATCCAGTCACAATTATACTTCCTTGGTATTAGAGTTTTAAGGTTGCTTTCTTTCTGACTTACATTGCATTCTTATCTTTAGGAATTTCCTAATTCAGTATAGTTTGTATAACTAATTCAACTAAGCATGATGAGATTCCCTGAGTATTTCCACAATTAGGTGGAAAAATGTAGATATGTTTAGGCTTATTCTTGTATATTTTTTAATTGCTTATTTTACTGACCATTCTAATCTGGCATTTCTGGATTTTATTTTATTTGAGCCTCTTTTTTATTTGCTATCATGACTTTTTACAGATTTCCAATGACTCCATTCCAACCATTACTTGACTTTTTCCTTTGGGATATCTAGGCCCCCATCGATTTAGTTTATGTTTTTCCAATTACTTTTAGATTTATATCTACTAACCAACACCCACCACTGCCCTCTTTCATTTATCCTGACACATGTTATCAAAATGATTAGCAACATATCAAAATATACTCAAAAGGGAGAGTTAAGATGGCAGAGTAGGAGGAGGACCCTATCCTTTGCCTCATCTGTTGAACACAGCTAGGTAAATATTCAGTCACTCTGAACATCCAATAAATTGATCTGAGGACTGACAGAATGAACTGCACAACTAGAGGGAGAGAAGAGATCACATCTTGGAAGATAGTAGGTGTGGAGACATGATTTGGGGGAGAAAAGGATCTCAGGTGCTGCAGAGGGGAGGAAGCCCTGGTCACAGAAAGAGACAAGAGATAAAAACAGACAGAGAAAGGGAGAGAGAGAGCAGTACACAGGGGATCACACAGGGAAAACACTTCCCCAAAACCATTGACTGGGAAAACTAGAGGGGCTGATTATCATGAGTTTTACAAGCAATGGACCACAAAGACTGCAGTTTAGAAGTCTGCACCATGGCTGGTGGTGAGCCTGATGGGCACTGCAATGATGCTCCTGTGGAGGACAGCAGAGTCCCAGGAGCAGATGGTGCCATTAGAGACACCCCCTGAGAGGATAGTTCCCCCTTCTTGGAGTGCATCTGGGAAAGGTGGTATTGCCTCTCAGAGGACAAAAGAGCTGGTGGGCGCCTTTGTGCTACCACACCCCTTAAGCTTAAGGGTAGAGACACCTGCCTAGGGCAGCTAACCTGGACTCAGGCCTTTTGCTGTGCTTTACTCTAAACTCAACTCCTGCATATTGGTGCAACTGCCCTTCTGGGACAAACTGGCACCAGCCCCTGTGTGGCAAGTTCCTCCCCTAGAAGGCTAGCATGGATCCTCACTGCACCAGGTCCTTAAAGCTTGGCGTTTTAGAACTCAGCCTGTGTTTATGAGATACAGCAGAGGTGCACAGTGATGCCAGGTATGCAGATGGTCCGGACATAGAAAGGGTTAAGGCAGGGATCTGAGGGACACCTGGGACACATGAAGAAAGATGATTTGATCTTCTGTGAGGGCTTTCTGGACAGTGGACAGAAGCAAAAGCAAGGGAGAGGGCTGGTGCCATTTTTCTCCCCCACCCATCAGCATGGACGGACTTCAGTGAGCAGAACAGAGCCAACAGTGGAGGTTTGAGCCATTTACACCAAGCTATGCCTCACCTGTGCACTGCAGGTGCTTCTTTACTAAGGCAAGTGTGCCTGAGAACCAGAGCATCAGGCCCCTCCCCCAGAAGAACAGCACAAACACCCTGTGCATATAAAGTAAACTGACCATAGAGCACTGCAAAGCTTCAGTTCTAATGGAAATAGGATCAGGCCTCTTTTAACAAGTGGACCAGAACACACCTATTTAAAACTTACCACACTCTAGACAAGGTCCAAACACTCTCCATGGCAAGTAAGGAGGAACCATATAGAGAACTGACCTGAGAGAAAGGGAAGTCAAAACACAGCAGCAGAGTGCACACAGCATACATCAGAGACACTTCTTGAAGCACTGGGCCCTGGACAGTATATGACCTCTTCTTAATAAAGCCATTACTCTCAGGAGCACAAAACATGACAGGCTTTCCTAACACACAAAAGAAGACAGAGACCTAGATAAAATGCCAAGATGGAAGAATCATACTAAAAGAAGGACCAGGAAAAGTTCATGGCCAAGGATCTAATCAAAACAGATATAAGTAATATTCCTGACCCAGAATTTAAAGCAGCAATCTTAAGGTTACTAGCTGGACTTGAGAAAAGCATAGAAGACACCAGGGAGCTGGTGTCTAATCCTAAAAATTAGGATGAAATAAAAAGTGCTATAACTGAAATGTGAAACTGACTGGATGTAATGACCACAAGGATGGAAGAAGCAGAGAAATGAATAACTGATATAGAAGATAAAATTATAGAAAATAATGAAAATGAAAAAAAGAGGGAAAGAAAAGTATTGGATCACGAATGTAGACTTAGGGAACTCAGGGATTCTAGGAAGCTTAAAAACATTTAGACCACAGGAATCCCAGAAGTAGAAGAGAGGGAAAAAGAAGTAGAAGGCTTAGTTGAGCAAATTATAGCAAAAGATTTTCCTAATCTGGGGAAGGAAACAGACATCCAAATCCAGGAGACAGAGAGAACTCCCATCAAAACTCCCATCAGAATTCCCATCAAAATCTAGAAAAGCAGGACAACACCAAGAATATCGTAGTAAAATTTGCAAAATACAGAGATAAGGAAAAACTCCTAAAAGCAGCAAAAGAAAAGAAATCCCTAAATTATAAGGGAATACAATTAAGTTACCAGGAGATCTCTCCACAGAAACTTGGCAGGCAAGAGGAAAGTGGCATGATATATTCAACACGCTGAATGGGAAAATACGCAGACAAGAATATTATATCCAAAAAGGCTGCCATTCATAATAGAAGAAGAGATAAATGTTGGGGTTAATGTAGAGCATGAAATCAACCATAATACCTGGGTTGCTAAAATGCAGCATGGAGGCTGCTGAGGGCGAGGGAAGGTTTTGGGAAAAGGCGTAGGCCTTTGGAATGCCGAGGCCGAGGCTTGCATGACCACTTTATCTTTGGAATGCTGCCGGCAGTTGTCTTCCCCGAAGCTTTCTTAGCTCAAATAGCCACCCTATGATCTAAGAGATGTATGCATTGTCCCTTAGGCTATGTTTAGCAGAATTCACAGGATATGCAGATTAGCATATCGTATCTTTCCTGTAAACAGATCCTCCCAGTTCCAGTAAGACCCATTGTCATACATCACATGTTTGAGAAACAGTGATAAGGATTTGTGATTATCCTGAAGGACCAATAAAAGCGGGAACAAAAAAAAGCAAAGGGTCTGAGCATTGAGCCTCTTGCCTTCTCCTCTCTTTCACAGCAAAGTTTGGAGTAATCTTTCATCCATCAGTACAGGGATTGCTGTCCATTCCTGACAGATAAAGAGTTTCCTAGACAAACAAAATCTAAAGGAGTTTGTGACTACTAAACTAGCCCTGCAAGAAATATTAAAGGTAGCTCTTTGAGTGGTAAGGAAAGACCAAAAGCAACAAAGACAGAGAAAATCTCCAGAAACACCAACTTTACAGGTAATACAGTGGCAATAAATTCATATCTATCAGTAATCACTCTGAGAGTAAATGGACTATATGCTCCAATCAAAAGACATAAGGTATTGAACATAATAATTTTAAAAAAGTATAAAAAATACTAGCAACCATATTTTTCCCTTATTAATTTTTGACTGACATATGAGTCAGTTAATTGCAATAATGGAAGCAACTTTAGCTATTTTAAGCAAGAAAAAAAAAAGACATAGGGTATCAGAATGGAAAAAAAAAAAGAATAATCTATATGCTACAAGAGATTCATATTAGACCCAAAGATATCTACAGAATGAAAGTGAGGGAATGGAGAACAATTTATCATGCAAATGGACCTCAAAAGAAACATAAAGTACCAATACTTATATCAGACAAACTAGATTTAAACCAAAGACTAACAGGAGATGGAGAAGGGCACTATATCAAAACAAAGGGGTCTATCCAACAAGATCTAACAATTGTAAGTGTTTATGTCCCCAACTTGGAGCACCCAAATATATAAAACAATTAATAACAAACATAAAGAAACTCATTGATAATACAATAATAATAGGGGACTTTAACACCCCACTTACTTCAATGGACAGATCATCTAAAGAGAAAATCAACAAGGAAACAAAGACTTGGAATCACATGCTTGACCAGATAGACTTAACAGCTATATTAAGAATCCTATCCTAAAGCAGCAGAATACACATTCTTTTAGAGTGCACATGGGACATTATCCAGAATAAATCACATACTGGGTCACAAATCAGGCCTCAACATATACAAAAGGATTAAGATCATACCATGCATATTTCCAAACACAATGCTATGAATATGAAGTCAGCCACAAAAAAAAAAAAAAATTGGAAATAACACAAATACATGAAGGTAGGGAACATCCTACTAAAGAATGAATGGGTTGACTAGGAATTAAATAAGAAATTTAAAAAAAAATAGAAACAAATTAAAGTGAAAATATGATGGTACAAAGCCTTTGGGATACAGCAAAAGTGGCCCTAAGAGGAAGGATAAATGCAATACAGGCCTACCTCAAGAAGCAAGAAAAGTCTCAAAAATACAGCCTTACACTTAAAGGAGTTAGAAAAAGAACAACAAATGAAGCCTAAAGCCAGAAGAAGGAGGGAAATAATAAAGATTAGAGCAGAAATAAATAATATAGAAAAAAAACCCAGTAGAACAGATCAATGAAACTAGGAGCTGGCACTTTGAAAGAATTAATAAAATTGATTAACCCATAGCCAGACTTGTCAAAAAGAAGAGAGAAAGGACACAAATAAAATCACAAATGAGAGAGGAGACACCACAACCAACACCACAGAAATACAAACAACTATAAGAAAATATTATGAAAAAGTATATGCCATCAAATTGGGCAATCTGGAAGAAATGGACAAATTCTTATAAATATACAAGCTACCAAAGCTGAAACAGGAACAAATAGAAAAATTGAACAGACCCATAACCAGCAAAGAAATTGAATCAGTAATCACAAATCTCCCAACAAAGTCCAGGAACAGATGGCTTCCCAGGGGAATTCTACCAAACATTTAAAGAAGAGTTTATACATATTATTCTCAAACAATTCCAAAAATAGAAATGGAAGGAAAATTTCCAAACTCATTCTACATGGCCAGCATTACTGTGATTCCAAAACCAGAAAAGACCCCACTAAAAAGGAGAAGTAGAGGCCAATATCCTGGATGAACATGAATGCAAATTTCTCAACAAAATACTAGCAAATCGAATCCAACAGTACATTAAAAGAATCATTCACCATGATCAAGTGGGATTAATCTTGGGCTGCAAGGGTGGTTCAATATTCGCAAATCAATCAATATGATATACCACATTAATAAAAGATAGGATAAAAACCATATGATCTTCTCAATAGATGCAGAAGAAGCATTTGAAAACATACAACATCCATTCTTGATGAAAGCCCCCAAACAAGTAGGGATAGAGGGAACATATGCAACACCATAAAGGCCATATACAAAAGACCCACAGCTAATATCCTTAATGGGGAAATACTGAGAGCTTCTCCTCTATGGTCAGGAACAAGACAGTCATGTCCACTCTCACCAGTGTTATTTAATAAAGTACTGGAAGTCCTAGCCTCAGCAATCAGACAACAAAAAGAAGTAAAAGGCATCCAAATCAGCAAGGAAGAAGTCAAAGTTTCTTTCTTTCTGCTTTCTTTTAATTTTCTTTCTTTCTTTCTTTTTCTTTCTTCTTTCATCTTTCTTCTTCTTCCTTCCTTTCTTTCTTTATAATTTCCTTCTTCCTTTCTTTCTTTTCCTTCCTTCCTTCCTTATTTATTTATTTTAGAGAGAAAGAGCACAAGCAGGAGAGGATGAGAGAGAGGGAGAGAGAAACCCAAGTAGTGCTTGGGTTCCCTACTGAGTGCAGAGCCTGATGCAAGGCTCAATCTCACTACCCTGAGATCATGGCCTAAGCTGAAACCAAGAGTTGGTCACTTAACTGACTGAGCCACTCATGAGCCCCTCAAACTTAATTATTTTCAGACAACATGGTACTGTACCAAGAAATTGCTATAACTGATACATGAATTCAGCAAAGTCACAGGATACAAAATCAGTGTACAAAAATCTATTGCACTTCTATACACCTATAATGAAGCAGCAGAAAGAGAGTTCAAGGAATCCATCCCATGTACAATTGCACCAAAATACATAAGATACTTGGGAATAAACCTAACCAAAGAGGTAAAAGATCTGTACTCTAAAAACTATAGAACACTTATGAAAGAAATTGGAAATGACACAAAGAAATGGAAAAACATCCCATGCTCATGGAGTAGAAGAATATTGTTAAAATGTCTATAATACCCAAAGCAATGTACACATTTAATGTAATCCCTATCAGAATACTACCAGCATTTTTCACAGAGCTATAACAAATAATCCTAAAATTTGTATGGAACCACAAAAGACCCCAAACAGCCAAAGCAATCTTGAAAAAGAGAAACAAAGCTGGAGGCAGCACAAGTTATATTGCAAAGCTGTAGTCATCAACACTATAGTACTGGCACAAAAAAGACACACAGATCAATGGAAAGAATAGAAAATCCAGAAATTGACCAAGAGCTATATGGTAAACTAATCTTTGACAAACCAGGAAAGAATATCCAATGGAAAAAAGACAGTTTCTTTAACAAATGGTGTTTGGAAAACTGGGCAGCCACATGCAGAAGAATGAAACTGAACCACTTTCTTACACAAAACACAAAAATAAATTCAATATGGATGAAAGCTAAACATGAGAAGGAATCTATCAAAATCCTTGAGGCAGCAACCTGTTTGACATGGACTGTGGCAATGTCTTACTAGACACATTGCAGATGGTAAGGGAAACAAAAGCAAAAATGAACTATTGGGAGTTCATCAAAATAAATAGCTTTTGCACAGAAAAGGAAACAATAAAGAAAACTAAAAGTAACCTAAGGAATTAGAGAAAGTAATTGCAAATGACATATTTTATAAAGGGTTAGTATCCAAAATATATGAAGTACTTATAAAATTCAACACCCATACAGCAAATAATCCAATAAAAAATGGGCAGAAGCCATGAATACATATTTTCAAAGAAGACATCCAGATGGCCAACTGACACATGAAAAGTTTATGAACATCACTCATTATCAATGAAACAGAAGTCAAAACTACAATGATATATCACCTCACACCTGTTAGAATAGCTAAAATCAACAACACAAGAAACAACAGGTGCTGGTGAGGATGTGGAGAAAAGGGAACCCTCTTGTATTGTTGGTGGGAATGCAAACTGGTGCAGCCACTCTGGAAAACGGTATGGAGATTCCTCAAAAAGTTAAAAATAGAATTACCCCATGACCCAGCAATTGTACTAGTAGGTATTTACCCAAAAGATACAAAAATACTGATTTGAAGGGGCACATGCACCCTGATGTTAATATGTTAATAGCATTATCAACAATAGCCAGATTATGAAAAGAGCCCAAGTGCCCATTCATTGATAAATGAATGGATAAAGAAGTGGTATGTACACATACAATGGAATACTGCTCAGCCATCAAAAAGAATGAAATCTTGCCATTTGTAGTGACATGGATGAGCTAGAGTGTATTATGCTAAGCGAAATAAGTCAGTCAGAGAAAGACAAATATCATATGATTTCACTCATATGTGGAATTTAAGAAACAAACAGATGAACGTAAGGGAAAGGGAAAAAAAGAGAGGGAGGCAAACCATAAAAGAGAGTCTTGAGTGTAAAAAACAAACTGAGGGTTGCTGGTGGGGGGGTGGGGGGGGGGGGGGTGGGCTACATATGTGATCAGTATTAAGGAGGATAGTTGTGATGAGCACTGGGTATTTTATGTAAGTAAAGAATCACTAAATTCTACTCCTTAAACTGATATCACACTATCTGTTAACTATGAATTTAAATATAAACATGAAAAATAAAAAGTTTAGATCTTATAATCTAGTACTTTCAGTTTTTTAAAATTTCTCCAAATTCTCTATGATCACTTTTTTATATTACCTGCCATGCCTAATACCTGAATTTCCCTGTACTAATGCTCCCATCCTAAGACAAAGCTTGTCTTTCAAATTGGAAGTTATCCAAAATAATCCATTGTTAAGAAACTACTGTAATAGACTGATTGACTTTTCTTGCAGTAGTAAATCACAACAGCTTCTAAATCAAAACTTATTACAGAATTGTTCATTTTAGCTATTTTATCTTTAAGCATACTTTCCTGTAGGTTGTTTAGAAGACAAAACAATGTTAGTTATAAAATTTCCATTTATGTATTTATTTTGAACGTTGCAGGGGAATGTGGTTCTTTGTTTCTAATTGGCAAAATAATTTTTGTCAATAATGAAGACAGAGGAATTACAGTATGTCCTACAGTATATTAATCCATAGGACTTTCGATATTATATATATAATGAAATGGCATACTACATAATCAGCATCCAGTAAATATTTATTTGGCTACCAACTATGTTCCAGAAACATCTACCAAAGTTGATACAATTGATCTATCCTTTACATATTTATCATACCAACTTTATGTATGAGACTGCTCTAGGCTAATGAATATAAACAGGAAAACTGAACAATTATCACATTGCTGCATAAGTATAAGGAGCTTTCTAGTATTTCATAATGAAGCAGCTAGAATCCCTAGAGTTAGTTTGTACATTTGAACTCAAACGGGTTATTTCATTAGCCCTTATAGCTAACATATTATGCATGCCAATAACAAAGCATTGTTTTTAAGAAGTAAAAAAAGAAAATTGGGCGCCTGGGTGGCTCAGTCGTTAAGCGTCTGCCTTCGGCTCAGGTCACAATCCCAGGGTCCTGGGATCGAGCCCCACATCGGGCTCCCTGCTCCACGGGGAGCCTGCTTCTCCCTCTCCCACTCCCCCTGCTTGTGTTCCTGCTCTTGCTATGTCTCTCTCTGTCAAATAAATAAATAAAAAATAAAATCTTTAAAAAAAAAAAAAAGAAAATCTAATGATAAACTCCAATATATACATGTTGGTGTTTGCAATATATTGCAAGAAGGGCAGTAAACTGCACATCCCTTGTTTTTAATCTTAAGAAACAAGAATTTTATAATTTTTGCTTTTTCACTGATATGGTCTTTGATTTCTTTTGCATGAAAAGAGTAGGGAACCCAGTGATGGTCTAAAATTTCATGAAAAAAATGCTAGTTATCATAGCAAATAAAGATTATGTTCACCATCATCAAATTGAAATCTACTCCATTGTTTTGCAACGTGAGCAGAGTCATGAACCCACTGTTTGGGGAAATTTCCTTTCTAATTACATTGTATTCCTACCCATTATGAAGTCGCCAAAATCTATTAACCTGCATATTGATGAAACCATATGTGTTATCGCTTTAATTTCTTCACCATGAGTTATTTTGCCATGGAAGAATGTTGGCTTTGGAGTTGAAAGTAATGTATTTGACTATATACTATCTATTTGAACTTAGCCAAATTGCTGAGCCTCTTTGGGCTTTGGTTTCTTCAACTACCAAGAAGATAATAATACCTGTTCTACTTACTTTACGGAATTTTTATGATAATCAAAGGAAATAAGTAAGTGTGAAACTGCTTTGTGAGCTAAATTGCTAAACAAATTTGAACTTCCAAGGAAGTGCTTCACAGTATTTTTTTCTCTTTTGCCAAGTCTTGGATCTACTAAGAAGAGTCTAACACATGAATTAGAAAGCAAAGGAATGTAGTAACAACTAAATTGATCATCATATACTATTAAGTATGTACTAATCAAAATCTCCAAGAAAGTGTCCAAGCATTCTTATTACCATAAATATCAATAATACATATGTTTTGAAGGGAAGATGAAACCTATCTATAATACGTTTCTTTCTAAGGCTTTTTGTGGCTCCTGGAGTCCATTAGCATTAAATGGAAAAAGATCTAAGACCTACAAACATTACTAAATCTTTAGTGACCAGAATTATTTGTGACAGTAGCATTTACTGACAATGAAGAACATGATGTACAGAATAGCTGTTGCACTCAGTCTGTCCAGTCTTTACATTCTTTGTTTGAAGATAAAATTTTTCTTTAAAAGAAGGTATTGATGTGTGTGAAGGTAGTATTGTGTGATCATACTAACGTATAACACATGCTTCAGTAATATGGTCTCTGGCACTTAATTAAACTTCTCTATTTAGTCTTTGCAATAACATTCAAAGATTATTATCAGGAACAAAGCAACAAATCTAAAACCCTTGTTTCCTAAAATTAAACACAAGGTGCATGCCTTTTCCTACTCCCACTACAGTCAGTATATTAAAAGTAACACTAAAATACTTGGATTGGAAGTTTTTATTAGAACTTATTTTCTTCCTTTTTAAAATCAATTTCTTTGTTCTTGCACACATCTCCTGTCAATAAAATGAAAAATGATATAGATTTAGGAAGATAGCGGTCTCAGTGTAGCATCTCTCATATTATTATTCCAGTATCATCTGTTACAAAGTAAGACCAATTCCCACATCTAATTACAAACAGGATTTCAGAGTCATTAAACAAAATACATTTCCATTAGTGCTGCTGTAAGATGATAGAGAAAAAATGAAGATTAGTTTATGTTCCACCTGTTTTTCAAGCTTTGAAGATTTAGACCTCTGTACTCTAAATTTCTGGAAGATCAACAAGGTGATAGACATGTAAAAATGCTTCATTCTAAACAATTTAACTGTGCTACTTGCATTTTGTCATTAGATTTTGTTCCACTGCATTTAGTTCCTATAGTAAAAATAACAAGAAACTGAAAGGTTCCTTCCCTATTACTTGGCAGGTGCCTGGAGGTATGTCCTTGTACTCTACAAAGACATGTTCTACATACTTCAAAGGAAATTTGGTACAACAAAGCTTACATATGAAAATGGATTACTTGCAAGTAGGTAATTCTGATTCAATGAGACAAAGATTTTTTTTCTGCTATTAGAATGCAGTGCCAGTTTTTAGAATGCAAGAAAGGTTATAGACTAGATAAATCAAGTAAAGTAGATCATACAATATGCCTAAATGGCTGAAATACAAACTAAGAGGTATATATTTCCTTTCAATGAATGTATGCCATGCCCATTAACATCAATGCTTCCAGGGAGGACTATACCCTGAAGTATTGCTGAATGACTGAAGTACACAATCGATAGCATTTTATTTAGTTACAGCTTTTTTTATGGAAAGTCTGTTTAGATAGTCCAATGAGACCTTTAATGTTTTCTTATTCATAGTATGTTAAGCCATATAGTTCATGGAGATCAGAGCTTTTCTAAACTGAAGGAAGATAAATATAATTGATCTGGTTCTATAAGTAAAGGAGAGGGAAGGTTTCTCATTTCAGTTTTAACTCTTTCAAGAACAATGATAAGCCCAATTCTTCTTCCATCATATATTAATGATTTTACCCTTTTATTGTGGGGATAGGAGGTTTTGGACAAGGGCTATTTTTTTTTTTTTTTTTGCCATGTGTTGTTGAGATGCATTACATAGCAATTCAGCATTATCTAATGTTTATTAAGAAGATGTATTCTTTTTTTTTATTCTAGTTATACTAGAATTCTAGAAAAGAAACAGAGAGCTGACAATCAAACCATATCTGGGTTATTAGTTTTCTAAGATTTATTTATAGGCAGTCTCTGAACTAAATGGCCACCCTTACATATGTATAGAACACTCCTCTTGCTCCCTTCTGAAATTAGAGTGCCAGAATAACCAGTTATCCTATACCCAAAGGTAGAATTACCATAGCTGTTATTGACCTTAAATGTCATCTATTTCCACTTCTTATTTTTATATATCAAAAAAAAAAACCCACAAAAAAAACCCACAAAAAACTGAGGGTCAGCTATAAGAAGAGAATTGTTTCTTGGCAGACATGGTTCTAGAACCCAGATCTCCCAACATCCAATAATCATTTGGCTTCCTCTGCAAACTTGCAACTTAGTTTCAAATGCATCCTCTTATTTTTCCTCATTTCCAAACTATCTTGACAGTTCTTGTTTCTTGCTTGAAGGCAGGGATTCAGCCTGATCAAATGTAATCTACAATTTATGTAGATTGTAAATGTATCTACAATCCACACAAATACTTTATAAAGTGAAGTATGTACCAAATGCATTTTTATAAATAACTATAACAGGTATTGATAAATCCAAAATGGGAAATAATCAGAAATAGTCAGGAAGATTTTGCCTAGGAGAGACATGTCTCTCTTCTTTTTCTCTTTCCTCTCTCTTTCTCTGTCTCACACACTTCCAGAAACATTATTGCAGTATATGAAATGTTATTAATATATCCAGCAGTTAATTCCAAAAGTAGACACAGCTCAGAAATGTAGTAAAAAGAGGATGGTGAAGAGAAAAAGGAAAGGATAGACTTGGAAACATCACTAAGAAACACAAGAGCTAGGTACAAGTGGTGATTTAGACCTCAGACCATTCCACAGGTAGACTGAAAATATCAGCTGAGCTCCCTGAGTGTTTCACTTACTGTGATTTTGTCAGTAGAACTTCCAGATAATGGTGATAATTATGAGTTTTCTGAAAATAAAAAAAAGTGTAAATCGATACTCCTACCAAAGGGGTCCTTTATGGAACACAAAACCCACAAGAGCTTACAAAAAGAAAGTTTAACCATCAATATGCTAAAGTATGCACATGTCTCCCCATAGAAAGGCTAAAGACCCAGAGATCAGGGGATAACGTGTGTTCTATAAATTACTCCTAGGGGCACCTGGGTGGCTCGGTCAGTTAAACACCCAACTCTTGGTTTCAGCTCAGATCATAGTCTCAGGGTCATGAGATCAAGCCCCATGTTGGGCTCCACATTCAGTGCAGAATCTGCTTGAGATTCTCTCTCTCTCCCTCTCTCTTTGCCCCCCCAAATAAATAAATAAATAAATAAAATCTTTAAAAAAATTACTCCTATGCATTATTTCCAATAGTAATATCAAAAAGTTTATAATTTTATACCAAAGTAAGGTGCAATTTTAAACTAGACCACCATCATTAGCAATTCAACTTTTACAACTTGTCTTGAGATATTTCCAAAATATAGTGACACCAAAAACCTTATTTTCCAATTTTCTGCCATTATTCCTGGTTAGCTAGTTATGTGTTTTTTTTTCTTCGTTGACTATAAATTAGCAGCTAACATGAAATAGAAACTGTTTTATTAAAATAGAAGATTTTATTAAGCTAATAAGGAATAGAAGATTTTTATTAAATGTTCTGATGTAGAGACAATTAAACTTATAAATGCACAGTGACTTACAGTGAAAAGTCATGGTATAACCATAGCATAGAAAACACTAGAATCACTAGACTGAAAGCATAAAAGTCATGTTTCTATTACCACTAACTTTCTCCTATTATGAAAGTGCGTAACTTTAAGGAAGGCACTGGATTTGTTTGTGCTTTTCTTTTCTATGATAACAGGAAGAGTATTGGCTTTTTACTTGCCTCACAGGAGTAACATAAGGTCATGATGAGGTCAATAATTATATTTTGGCAATATGTATTTAAAAATAATGAAAATGTTGATGTGTATATATCATATTTATATTAGTAGAGAATAAAACTTTCCATGTTTATAAATGATGTGCTAGTGTGGTTAAAGCACTAAAACAAAGTGTTTTCTCCTGTTTGTTGAAAAGAAAATAATTAAGAAAATACTTTGTTCATGCGATAAATGTGTGAAAATAATACATACCTTAACAACCCCAAAACACTCCTGGGAAATCTGCACAGCACTTACAAAGATGAAAAAGTCTTTCTTTGGTCTTATCATCTTTAACACTAAAATAACAGCCTATACATTTTGCTTTTTTAGAATAAAAGACCTACCTCTTTTGCCTTTTGAAGACCTTGAAAATTTAACAGAGAAAAACTAAAAAATGCTGACTGCATAATAGCTGACTATTCATGGTGGGTGTAGAACATGAAAGGTTACAATATGGATCTGTGCCTATGCATTTCTTTTCAACTTGAGCAGCATCCTCCTGCTTCTGCTAACTTGGCAATCATACAGCTGACAGATTTCTGAGTTTTCTAAATAATGCATGGGCTTTTCTTCTAACATGTCAGTGCAAAAGTATCAGTTCTACCCCAGTGTCGTTCATGATGCTGATTTGACTTGACAGCATTCCATTAAACCAATGAGTTTTTTTCCCCTTCTTCATGGTTCCCTAAATATCCTTCTGAGTGATGTATTTGTGGTTTTTTAAACAGATTATGAAGGAATTACATTTATAAGAAAAACTCCATGGCAAATACAGTCAGAAAAAAAAAAGTTACAAAACAATAAAACTTTATAACAGGATATTTTTCCCGATTCTCTTGATTCCTCAAATGTCACCCTTCTTACGTCCCCTTCGAAGATAAAAGGTCTACACTCAAAACTTTTGAACTTCTAAGAAAATACCACTGAAATATGTAGTACTACTTGGTATCTGTCTTGGGAAAGCAAAAACACATTCATTAAATCATGCATGTTAACTGCAGAGCCTACACAAGGAAAACAAATGCTTTGTTCCTTACTTAGTCCTTTATGAAAGCAGGACTTTATGAAAGTTCTTTATGAAACCAGGACAATGCACTGATGTTCTTCCATTGATTATGTCCCAGCAGTATAAAATAGTCTAAAGTCAGAAAGTCTGAAGAGAAGAGCAATTTGTGCTCTATTTTTAGAATAAGGTATATATTTTTCAGAGAAACTGCTGCCCCATAAAATGTAAACCTTGAGCATCTGGAGAAAAGAACTTTTGTCTCATGGTTAAAAATGATTTAGATGTAAATACATCCTAGGGGGTTCTAAAGGTTTCTTTGCAAATTTCTGCAAGCCATTTAAGATACATATTTGGATCTTATAATGATCACCTAGAGGAGGAACTTGTAACTATTCATGACCCAGCTAGAGAGGCTTGACAATCTGATTCAAATCAAAAAAGAAACCTGGTCTGGGAATGCATCAGGTAAAGTAGACATGGACTCAATTTGCACATGGAGAATAATCCTTGTGAAATGACTTTCATTTTGTTGGCAAGAAAGAGAAGTCAAGCATCTTCAATAAAATTTAAAAATACCTTTCCTTAGAAAATGTTCTGGGTTCAAAAAAGAGGTAAAATGTGAAACAGGTAGTTAAGTATTTGGGCCCCCAAATCTCCTCTTTTCTCCTAGTTATACACAGTCTCTGTCCATTAGGCTTTCCCCAGGGAACTCCCTCCTTTCATCAGCACCAACTCACACTTTCATTCACACTAATATGTAAACAACTGATAAATGTGAAAATTATAATACCCAGGAAAATTTAAAATGAACTTTGTACTTTGCATTAGACAAGTACTAAGAGATTTGGAAATGCCAGAAACATTGTGATTTCCCAGAGACCATGAAATCATCTTACAGATAAAAGCAGCTCTGGTGAAGTCTTATATTACTTGATTAATTAAATCTGATTTTGCTAAAGGAAAAAATATTCTTTGAGAATCCATGTCCAATCAACTTCCCTCAGTAAGTCAGAAACCAAAACTCTCACACATGAGTGAAATAAATATTTCCTACAGTGAATACCTACATTAAGTTTCTATATTGAGTTTCTACACTAAGAGTCAGTGGCCTTAGTTGAGATTTCTAGAAAGTTTTTCCAACTTTATTTTTTTATTCCCGGAGAGTGACTGATTTTCATTGTATGTACTCAGGTGTTTTTTTTTGTTTTTGTTTTTGTTTTTCATTTTTCTTACATATATATTTACTGCTTATTTATTATTAAAATTTAAGCAGAAATATAGTCAGGGTGTTTTGATAAATAATTACCTATGGTTAAGCATTATCCTTTTATCATTAACATAATATATATGCTTATATGTATGTGTGTATAACACATATTTATAAATGTGTGTGTGTGCCCTCTAGCTGCCATCTTGTGTCCCCGTGTGTGTGCACCTCATCTCAACTTGTCCTCCTAGACCCCCTGAGTACCTATCCTAGTGCCCACATGGTCCCATTTCCACCCCAACAAGATGAAAGAAACTATCATGAACCAGGAGAAACTTGCCAAATTGCAAGCACAAATGTGCATTGGTGGGAAAGGAACTTCTCGCCAAAAGAAGGTGGTTCATAGAATGACTACAGCAGATGATTTTTAAAAAAACACAAAACTTCAGTCCTTCTTAAAGAAGTTAGGGGTAAACAATATCTCTGGTGTTGAAGTGAATATGTTCACAAACCAAGGAACAGTGACCGACTTTAACAACCCTACAGTTCAGGCATCCCTGGCAGTGAAAACTTTCACTGTTACAGGCCATGCTGAGACAAAGCAGCTGACAGAAATGCTACCCAGTATCTTAAGCCAACTTGCTACAGACAGTCCGACTAGTTTAAGAAGACTGGCTGAAGCTCTGCCCAAATAATTTGCAGATGGAAAAGCACCACTTGCTACCAGAGAGGAGGATGATGATGAAGTTCTAGATCTTGTGGAGAATTTTGATGAAGCTTCCAAGAATGAAGTAAACTGAACTGAGTCAACTTTGGAACAAAATAAAACTTGAAAAAGTTACTGGGAGCTGCTATTTTATGGGTGCTTTTTAAAAACTTGTTCATAGATCTGATAAAATCTAGATCTCTAATATTTTTTAAGCCCAAGCCCCTTGGACACTGCTGGTCTTTTCAGTTTTTTACTTATGCACAATTCATTCTTTGCAGCTAATTAAGCTGAAGAAGCCTGGGAATAAAGTTTGAAACAAGATTAATAAAGTTTTTCGCCTAGTAAAAAAAATGTGTGTGTGTAATTTTGGGTGTGATAATTTCCTTGAAAGGGTTCTTATTTAACTATTTTAAGGTTTAAAATTGAGGCTTTTGTCTTTCCATATTGTAAGCCAGGAGAGAAAGGAAAAGTCCTAAGAGGATAATAATTCCCTTAAGGACATACCTGAATCCATAAACAATGTATCTTAAGATAGTTCAGCCACTGACAAACTTCCCAATATGTAACTTCTTCTCATCTTGTGCTCATGTTCATGCTATTTCAGCAGGAAAATCTTGTGAAACCCTCCCCCTACTCCTGGAGTCAAATAGTCATGTGTTTATCCCTGGTACTAATACTCTTTGCACTCTTCTTGGACTAATCTTTTGTTCCTTAAACAATCTTACCTCCACCTGTGACCAGTAGGCAAGGGTTGGAATGCTAGGCTAATTCTAGAAAGATTGTACAAAAGCATTGGTTTTGATGAAATGCTGCTGGAATGATCCCTTTGTGGTATGATTTATTTCCCTGTTGCATATTGATATACTATAAACTTTAAAAAAGTCAGAGGTCAGTTCCTCTCTCCCTACATCAACTAAACTATCATATAACACTTCTTAAAAACTCTTTAATTCACAATCTTTGCTATTCTCCACATTCTTGCGGACACTGGAGTTTCTGCTATCCAGCAGGATCAGCTTTCCTATAAAAAGGGGAATTATAATGTTGGAATATCATGAAATCTGGACAACAAAGTACAAAGTACAGAGTATCCAGTAAATGTATGATAAATTACAATCTAATTTTTGAAACCAATCTGTGGATATATAATCCATAAATTTCACTTTGGGAATATAAAATGTTGCAGCCACTTCAAAAAATTGTTTGGCATTTCTTCAAAATAGTAAACATAGAGTTACTATTTGACCCAGTAATTCCACTTCTACTATATACCCAAGAGACATGAAAACATATGTCCACCTAAAATCTTGCACATGAACATTGATAGCAGCATTATTTATAATAGGCAAAAAGTAGAAACAATTTAAATGTCCATCAAGAGATGAATGATGAAACAAAATATACTGCTTTTATATGATGGAATATTATTCAGGCATTAGAAGCAGAGAAGTACTGATAAATGCTACAATATGCGTGAAGCTTGAAAACATGTCAAGTTACAGGCCAATATCCCTGATAAACATAGATGCAAAAATCCTCAACAAAATACTAGCATATAAAATCTAGTATACAGAATTCAACAATACATAAAAAAAAAAATCATTCACCACAACCAAGTGGGATTTATTCCTGGATTACAAGCATGGTTCAATACTCACAAATCAATCAATGTGATACATCACATCAATAAGAGAAAAGATAAGAACCATATGATCACTTCA
Source organism: Neomonachus schauinslandi (assembly GCF_002201575.2). NCBI lineage: Eukaryota > Metazoa > Chordata > Mammalia > Carnivora > Phocidae > Neomonachus > Neomonachus schauinslandi. The sequence goes on from NC_058419.1 coordinate 55,505,619, forward strand.
GTAGATACAGAAAAAGCATTTGATAAAGTAAAACATCTATTCATGATAAAAAAAAAAAACCAACAAAGTAGGTTTAGAGGAAAATACCTCAACATCATAAAGGCCATATATGAAAAACCCACAGCTAACATTATCCTGTACAGGAAAAACCTGAGAGTTTTCCTCTAAGGTCAGGAACAAGACAAGGGTGTCCATTCTCACCATTTTTATTCAACATAGTACTGGAAGCCCCTGTCACAACAATTAGACTACAAAAAGAAATAAAAGACATCTAAATTGGTAAGGAAGAAATAAAACCTTCACTATTTGCAGATGCCATGATACTATATATAGAAAACTCGAAGGACTCCACCAAAAACCTGCTAGAACTGATGAATGAATTCAGTAAAGTCCCAGGACACAAAATCAATGTATAGAAATCTATTGCATTTCCATATACCAATAATGAAGCAGCAGAAAGACAAATTAAAAAAACCCATTTACAATGGCACCAAAAATAATAGGATACTAGGAATAATCTTAATCAAAGAGGTAAAAGATCTGTACTCTGAAAACTAATAAACACTGATGAAAGAAATTGAAGACAACACAAAGAAATGGAAAAACATTTGAAGAACAAATATTGTTAAAATGTCTATACTACCCAAAGCAGTCTACACATTTAATCCAATTCCTATGAAAACACCAACAGCATTTTTCACAGAACTAGAACAAACAATTTTAAATTCTAAAATTTGTATGGAACTTTAAAAGACCCCAGTGAGCCAGAGAAATTTTGAAAAAGAAGTCCAAACCTGGAGACATCACAATTCTAGACTTCAAGTTATATTACAAAACTGTACTAATCAAAACACGATGTTAGTGGCACAAAAATAGATACATAGATTAGTGGAACAGAATAGAAAACCCAGAAATGAACCCACAACTATATGGTCATTAATCTTTGACAAAGCAGGAAAGAATATCCAATGGGAAAAAAGAATGTCTTTTCAACAAATGGTGTTGGGAAAACTGGACAGCAACATGCAAAAGAAAGTAACGACCACTTTCTCACACCATACACAAAAACAAATTCAAAATGGATGAAAAACCTAAATGTAAGACCAGAAACCATAGAAATCCTAGAATACAGGTATTAAATTCTTTGACATTGGCCATAGCAACTTCTTTCTAGATATGTCTTCTGGGGCAAGGGAAACAAAAATAAAAAATAAACTATTGGGAGTAAAACAAAAACAACAACAACAACAACAACAAAACTTCTGCACAGTAAAGGAAACAATCAACAAAACTAAAAGGCAACCTATGTAATGGGAGAAGATAGTTGCAAATGACTTATATAATAAAAGGTTAGTATTCAAAATATACAAAGAACTTATAAAATTCAACACCCAAAAAACAAATAATCTAATTAAGAAATGGGCAGAAGGCATAGACACCTTTTCCAAAGAAGATATCCAGATGGTCAACAAACACATAAAAAGATGTTCATCTTCACTTACCATCTGGTATTTGTCTTTCTCTGATTGAGTTATTTCCCTTAGCATAAGAGCATATGATTTCACTCATATATGGGATTTAAGAAACAAAATGGATCAACATTCAGGAGGGGGAAAAAGAGAGAGAGAAGGAAACAAATCATGAGAGACCCTTAACTATAAAGAACAAATTGAAAATTGATGGAGGGACATGGGTGGGGGATGGGATAGATGGGTGATGGGTATTAAGGAGGACACTTGTTATGATGAGTACTGGGTTTTATATGTAAATGATGAACCACTGAACTCTACTCCTGAACCAATATTGAACTGTATGTCAAGTAACTAGAATTTAAATTTAAATTTAAATATATATATATATATATATATATATAAAGAAAAGATATTCATCATCACTTACCATCAAGGAAATACAAATCAAAACTACAATGAAATATCACCTCACCCGTCACAATGATTAAAATCAACAACCAGTAACACAAGAAACAAGGTGTTGACAAAATCAACAACCAGTAACACAAGAAACAAGGTGTTGACAAGCAAAAGGAACCCTCTTGCACTGTTGGTGGGAATATAAACTGGTGCAGCTACTCTGGATAACAGTATGGAGGTTCCTCAAAATGTTAAAAATAGAACCAACCACCTATGATCCAGCAATCGCATTACTGGGTATTTACCCAAAGAATTCAAAAACACTAATTCAAAGGGATACATGAACCCCTATGTTTATAGCAGGATTATTTACACTAGCCAAGATATGGAAGCAGCCCAAGTGTCCATTGATTGATGAATGGATAAGGAAGATGTGATATATATATATATACCTCATGCATATTTACAATGCAATATTATTCAGCTACAAAAAAGCATGAAATCTTGCCATTTGCAACAACATGGATGGAGCTGTACAGTATAATGCTAAGAGAAATAAGTCAGTCAGAAAAAGACAAATACCATATGATTTCACTCATATGTGAATTTAAGAAACAAGACAAATGAGCAAAGGGGGAAAAAAAAGAGAGAGAGAGGCAAACGAAGAAACAGACTGCTAATTATAAAGAACTGACAGTTACCAGAGGGGAGAGTGATGTGGGATGGGTTAAATAGGTGATGGGATTTAAAGAGTGCTCTTGTCGGGCGCCTGGGTGGCTCAGTTGGTTAAGCAACTGCCTTCGGCTCAGGTCATGATCCTGGAGTCCTGGGATCGAGTCCCGCATCGGGCTCCCTGCTCAGCAGGGAGTCTGCTTCTCCCTCTCCCATTCCCCCCTCTTGTGCTTGCTCTCTCTCTCAAATAAATAAATAAATAAAATCTTTAAAAAAAATTAAAATAAAGAGTGCTCTTGTGATGAGCACCAGATGATGTATGGAATTGTTGAATCACTATATTGCACACCTGAAACTAATATACCACTGTGTGTTAACTGGAATTAAAATAAAAATTTACAAAACCAAAAGAAAATAAAAGAAAGAAGAGAAAAAAAAAGAAAAGAAAAGAAAAAAGAAAAAACATTATGTCGAGTTAAAGAAGCCAGACCTAAGAGGTCACATACTATATACGGCGGGGGAGTTGGAGGAGAACTGGGGAATGACTCCTAATGGTCACAGGGTTTCTTTTGAAGGTAATGAAAAATGTCTGGAATTAGATAATGGTGATAATTACACAAATCTATGAATATAGTAAAACCATCAAGTTGTACATTTTAAAAGGGTAAATTTTGTTACATGTGAATTATACTTTAATAAAACTAATAAAAAATTCACTTTGTGACAACATGGATGGACTTTGATGGCATTATGTGAAGTGAAATAAATCAGATAGAGAAAGACAAATACTGTGTGATTTCACTTCATGTGGAATCTGAAAAACAAAACAATTAAGCTCATAGATACAGAAAACAGATTGGTGTTTGCCAGAGGCAGGGTTTGTGTGACGTGAAAAATGGGTGAAGGGGTACAAAAGGTACAAACTTCCAGTTATAAAATAAGTCATGGTGATGTAATGTACAACATGTTGCCTATAGCTGATAATAGTATATTGCATATTTGAAAGTTGCTAGGTGAGTAAATCTTAAATGTTCTCATCTCAAGAAAAAAAATTATAACTATGTATGATAACAGGTGTTAACTAAATTTATTGTGGTGATCTCACAACATATACAAATGTCAAATCATTACGCTCTATAGTTGAAACTAATATAATGTTATATGTCAATTATATTTCAACAAAGAAATGTTATATAATTGTTTTCTAGTTCCAATGTACAGAAGAATATTTGCACTAACATTAATCTGAGACACAAAATAATAAACATTCTGAACAATTACTTTCCAAGATTTCTGTATAATAAAAGCTGATTTTTCAAGACAAAAAAAAACTCACTTTGGATGGTTAAAAACTTTTTAACTTCCTGGGGCGCCTGGGTGGCTCAGTCGGTTAAGCGACTGCCTTCGGCTCAGGTCATGATCCTGGAGTCCCGGGATAGAGTCCCGCATCGGGCTCCCTGCTCAGCGGGGAGTCTGCTTCTCCCTCTGACCCTCCTGCCTCTCGTGCTCTCTGTCTCTCATTCTCTCCCTCGCAAATAAATAAATAAAATCTTAAAAAAAAAAAAAACAAACTTTTTAACTTCCCATTAAAGACACAAGTATTTATTGAACTTGAGTTCAATGCATGCAATAGGTCATCACATACACTGGTCATATTCATACTGCAGTAATAATGATATCCAAGTATCATAGAACCATAGAGAATTACAATTTAGAAAAAAATAGTGATTATTTCCATGTCCCTTACACTAATATGTACACTGAATGTGAACATTCATTAAATGTGGAATAATATTTAATGTTCCCAACTCTAAAACTTTATGCATATTAAACTGTCCTTTATAAAAGAAATAGAAATAAAAAATGACATTGTATGATGACTATTATTTTAATTTTTTACACACACATATACTCTTAAGAGGTAGATATCTGCTGTAAATCAGCTTTTGAAATCTGGCACGGTAATAAACTAAGCAAATTACTATTGAAATTTTTTTCAAGTTCTAATTCATTTACAAAATTTTACTTTTTATTTTTTTAAAGATTTGTTTATTTATTTACTTGACACAGAGAGAGAGAGACAGCGAGAGAGGGAACACAAGCCGGGGGAGTGGGAGAGGGAGAAGCAGGCTTCCTGCTGAGCAGGGAGCCCGACGTGGGGCTCGATCCCAGGACCCTGGGATCATGACCTGAGTGGAAGGCAGTTGGTTCAGTCAGTTAGGCATCTGCCTTCCACTCAGGTCATGATCCCAGGGTCCTGGGATCGAGTTCTGCATCAGGCTCCTTGCTTGGCAAAGAGCCTGCTTCTCCCTCTGCCTCTGCCTGTTGCTCCTCCTGCTTGTGCTCTTTCTCTCTCTCTCTGACAAATAAATAAATAAAATCTTTAAAAAAAAGAAATAAAATAAAATATACCATTAGTTAGCTATTGTAAACCCCATTTATGAACACAATCTCCCAAGTAATATATACATGACAACTCATTTACAACAATTTCTCCGAAGATTTTAGAGAAAGGAATTAAAATCCTATTTTTCTTGGTATAGTTTAAGAGCTATTGCTTATATTTTCCTTTTCTGTTGTTTGTCAACTGTTTGTGTTTAATCTGTAAGGAAAATATATGTTTTCTAGACTAAAATGCAAATCGATTTGCAAATACCTTGAAGAGAACAGTGTGGTGGGTAACACCCAGCATAACTTCCTAAAGATCAAGACTTGTCAGATGAATCTAATTTCCTTCTGTGACAGAATGACAGCCTGAGGATAGAGGGGAAGCAATAAATGTAATTTATTTTGACTTTATCAAGCTTTTGAGACCAGTCTAAACAATTGGCTCATCAATAAAGTGTGAAAATTCAGGCAGATCACATGGCTAGAGAGAGTTCCCAGAAAGCAGGAGAGGAGCACTCAAAGAGTGGCCACCCTTGAATTAATGTCAATCTGGTGTGATGATACAAAATATCTCCTAGATCCCAAGGGTAGTCAAACATTTGTATCAGTGTCTTAAACACAAACATAGAACATTTTGATCAGGTGACACTAGACTAAACCTTCTGACAATGGGTTCAGATTCTGAAGTGACATTGTTAAATGGAAGACACAATAAGAAATAAATGGTATGGAATTTCAGAGCACTAGAGTCAGGAGAGTACCCATTAAATAAAAACAACACAAACAGATAATGGGGACAGAAAGATATTCACATATCATAGAAATAAGGATTAGAATTCAAAAACAATAATGATTATCACAAAATCCTTCACTTTAACTAAGGCACAAAAATAGAAAGGGACTTGTTCAAATCACAAACAGAGCAAACTGTAGTAGAAATACATATTTAGAATTAATGTATAAAAACACAAAAATGCTTAAAAAGCATAACATGTAGGAATCAAGACAGTAGATGCAACACTGGCTAGATTTTCCTCAGAAGTGGAGTTCTGCCCTTTGCTCAAATTAATGGTCTAGCTGGCAGCAGGAGGAAAGAGAAGTATTAAGAATAAAGAAAAAGAATGATTATAGTCTGACAAATAAGATCAATAAGGAAAGATCACATTGTTTCAAATTATTCATTGTAAAAAAGAGATAATGCTTAGGCTTAACTTGGAGGTGTTTTTATACAAAGTGCCTTAATAACACTGACAGAACAAATTCTTAATCCACTACATGAGTAATTAAGAGTAGACATAATAAATAATTCTCCATTAGTCAGAGTTGCTTATGCCTAGAATAAGTTTTTAGAAGGGTCTTTAAAAATACGATGGGTTCTGGGGGAGCCTGGCTGCCTCATTTGGTAAAGCAAGCAACTCTTAATCTTAGGGATTGTGAGTCTGGGCCCCACATTGGGTGTAGACTCTTAACTATAGGAAATAAACTGAGGGTTGCTGGAGGGGAGGTGGATGGAGATGGGGTAATTGGGTGATGGGCATTAAGGAGGGCACGTGATGTGATGAACACTGGATGTTATACACAACTGATGAATTATTGAACACTACATCTGAAACTAATGATGTACTATATGTTGGCTAATTGAATTTAAATTAAAAAATGGGAAAACAAGTAAACAAACAAACAAAACAAACCAATGGGTTCTTCTGGTTACATTCATTCTTAAGGGGTCATAGGCATGAAAGTAAGGTGGATAAAGTGCCCTAAGTTCATAATTCTCTGAGAAAAGGTATCTAGTGCATGGAGTATTGGGTGTTATATGCAAACAATGAATCATGGAACACTACATCAAAAACTAATGATGTACCATATGGTGACTAACATAACATAATTAAAAAAAATTAAAAATAAATAAATAAAATAAAATAAAACCGGTTCTTGATATCAGGATCCAGTAAAAACAAGCATGTTTCACTTGATTCTCTAGAACCATCTTGCTCCATATCTAATGAGGTGTTTGGATAACATAAAGAATGAAGGTAACTTTGGGATTTTCTGTTTCAACTTTGCAAGTTAATCAACCATATATAATTTGATTCTTTCCACTATAAACTATATTGTCTAAAAGGCAAAATATTCAACATCTGCTCAGAAGTTAAACCAACACAAAAGTCAGAACAAGCAGGGACTCAGAGGATAAAGATTTACATGATTATCATCTTGGATTCTCTAGAGGAAGTCACTGTGCACAGTTCTTACTGAAGTAAGCAAGCAATGTGGTTGAAAAATAGTCTGTTTATTTATACTTGCATTTATTTCTAAATGGGCAACCCTTGAAGTCTTTGTTATAGTAAAAATAAAAAAAAGGACCTGCTGCTGTATAACTATATTTCTGATTTGACAGCTACAATTATAATCATTCAGGCATCCATTTCCCACAAACTCTCCACAGCCATAACCTTTAGTGATTAATTATAAAGCTCCAGGAGCAATAATACACAAACTAATTTCCTAAAACAATAAAAGACAGAATTTCTCATTTGGAGCTAAATGAAACACGAACAGGTTGTTATTCATGCTGAAATCTTGATGCAGAGTCATGGTGCAGCCATTATAGAAGCTATTAAACAAAATCTCAAATCAAAGAAACTATAAGTCTGTCTTCAAAAGAGAAAATACTGTTTTTTGCCTAAGAAATTTCTAACATCTATGCTTGCTTTTCCTTTATAAGTCTCATGTTATTAATTCTTTCCTGTTTCTCTTCTTACTGAATCATCTAAAAATATCAATTTTAACCAAACAGGAGAATTAACAGAAGGAAAATTCCTATTCACTCACATTCAAACATCTCAACCAAAAACAGGCTTCCTGTCCTGCTTATTTCAAGATATGTAGATTTGGAAATTACCTTGGGTCATGGAATATGTGCTCTATGACTACCCTAGTTGTGTTTTGAAGAGCATAATGTGCAATGGCTGATCTCATATCCACTAGGAAAATGTTACATTTCTGCACATTTTACTGTTAAGTATGAAGAGGATAATATTTCACTCCACATTTTGATAAAACCTACCACAAATAAATGAAAGCCAAGAATTCTGCAATTAAACAGCACAAGTCAAGCAGGTAATGGGAGGATTAGAGTAACAAGTTATGAGAAATGTGCAGAGAAAATAAATTGTGATTTTTTAAAATGACAAGATAGATAAACATATTAACACCAACACAAAATTTTAATTGAATATTTGATATATTTTTACAGCTGCCATACTTTGCCCTCTGGGGATTTAGCAACTAAGAACAATGATGAAATTGAACAGCATGCTTGCCACAATATGGCATTTAAACAAGAGCATGCTCCTTCTGAAATTAAAAAAAACAAAACAAAACAAAAAAACTCCTCCTTTTTTGAGTATTCTGGTTCTCCAATACCTAGTTTACCTTTGGTTTGACGGACTTCCCATTTCTACTTGAACCACAAATGTTCAGGAAGACCTTGCCCATTAATAGTAATCAGACCCTAAATGCTGTTAATTGATATCTCCCTTGTCAATATTGACCTGCTTCTTTCCCTTCTTGGAAAGCACTAAAGTAAATCAAAAGTTTATAACCATGCTTTCCATGTTTATGTTGACTATCTGGGTGCCATCTTTGGAAAAATATCTGTTCATGTCTTCTTCCCATTTTTTTATTTTTTAAAATATTTTTATTTTTCATTTTAGAGAGAGAGAAAGAAAGTGCACACATGAGTGGGGGGAGGGGCAGAAAGAGAGAATCTTCAAGCAGACTCCCCTCTAAGTATAGAATTCCTCATGGGGCTTGATCCCATGATCCATGAGATCATGACCTGAGCCAAAACCAACAGTCAGATGCCCAATCAACTGATCCACCCAGGCACCCCCTGCCCATTTTTAAATTGGATTTTTTGTTTTCCTTGTGTGGAGTTATACACGTTCTTTATATAATTTTGATACTAACCTTTATCAGATATGTCATTTGCAAATAACTTCTCCCATTCTGTAGGTTGACTTTTAGTTTTATTGATTGTTTATTTCACTGTACAGAAGCTTTTTCTTTTGATACAGTCCCAATAGTTTATTATTGCTTTGGTTTCCCTTGCCTCAGGAGACTTATCTAGAAAGATGTTGTTAGAGAAATTATTGCCTGTGCTCTGTTAAAGGATTTTTATGGTTTCAGGTCTCACACTTAGGCCTTTAATCCATTTTGAGTTTACTTTCATGTATGGTGTAAAAAAGTGGTCTAGTTTCATTCTTTTGCATGTTGCTGTCCAGTTTTCCCAACACCATTTGCTGAAGAGACAGTCTTTTTCCCATTGGATATTCTTGACTCTTTTGTCAAAGATTAATTGACCATATAATCAGGGGTTTGTTTCTAGGTTTTCTATTATGTTCCTTTGATCTAGGTGTCTATTTTTGTGCCTCTACCTTACTGTTTTGATTACTACAGCTTTGTAATATAACTTAAAGTCTGGAATTGTGGTACCTCCAGCTTTGCTTTTCTTTTTCAAATTTGTTTTGGCTCTTCAGAATCTTTTGTGGTTCCATACAAATTTTAGAATTGTTTGTTCTAATTTTGTGAAAAATGCTGTTGGTATTATGGTAAAGATTGCATTAAATCTATAAATTGCTTTGGGTAATATAAACATTTTAAAATATTTGTTCTTCCAATACATGATCATAGAATATCTCACCATTTCTTTGTGTCATCTTCAATTACTTTCATCAATGTTTTATATATTTCAGAGTACAGGTATTTCTCCTCTTTGGTTACGTTTATTCCTAGATATTCTGTTATTTTTGGTGCAATTGTACATGGAATTTTCTTAATTTCTCTTTTTCCTGCTTCATTATTAATGTATAGGAATGCAACAGATTTCTGTACATTGATTTTGTATCCTGTGACTTGACTAGAGTCTTTCAGGTTTTCTATATAAAGTATCATGTCATCTACAAGTAGCAAAAGTTCTACTTCTTTCTTACCAATTTGGATGTTCTTTATTTTTTTTGGTTGTCTAATTGCAGTGGTTAGGACTTCTGATACTATGTTGAATAAAATTAGTGAAAGGGAACATCCTTGCCCTTTTCCTGACCATGAGGAAAACCTCTTAGCTTTTCACCATTGTGTATGATGTTAGCTGTGGGTTTGTTTTTCTTTTTTTTTATTATGTTCAGTTAGCCACTCTATAGTACATCATTAGTTTTTTGATGTAGTGTTCAATGATTCATTAGTTATGTATAACACCCAGTGCACATCACAACACATGCCCTCCTTAATACCCATCAGCTTGTTACTCCCCAACCTCCTCCCCTCTGAAACCCTCAGTTTCTGTCCCGGGGTCCATAGTCTCTCATGGTTCATCTCCCTCTCTGATTTCTCCCCCTTCAGATTTCCCTCCCTTCCCCTATGGTCCTCCATGCTATTGCTTATGTTCCACATGTGAAACCATATAATTGTCTTTCTCTGCTTGACTTACTTCACTTAGCATTATCCCCTCCAGTTTCATCCATGTTGATGCAAATGGTGGATATTCATCCTTTCTGATGGCTGAATAATATTCCATTGTATATATTTACGACATCTTTATCCATTCATCTGTTGAAGGGTATCTCAGCTCCTTCCACTAAATGTCTATTCTGCCCAGAGCAATTAACACTTTCAATGCCATCCCTATTAAAATACCATTGGCATTTTTCAAAGAGCTGGAACAAACAATCCTAAAATTTGTATGGAACCAGAAAAGACCCCGAATCACCAAGGGAATGATGAAAAAGAAAAACAAAGCTGGGGGCATCATGTTGCCTCACTTCAAACTATATTACAAAGCTGTGATCAACAAGACAGCATGGTATTGGCTGAAAAAGAGACACATAGACCAATGGAACAGAATAGAGACTCCAGAAATGGACCCTTAACTCTATGGTCAACTAATCTTTGACAAAGCAGGAAAAAATATCCAATGGAAAAAAGACAGTCTCTTCAATAAGTGGTGCTGGGAAAATTGGACAGCTACATATAGAAGAATGAACCTGGACCATTCCCTTATGCCATACACAAAGATAAACTCAAAATGGATCAAAGACCTCAATGTGAGACAGGAATCCATCAAAATCCTAGAGGAGAACACAGGCAGTAACCTCTTCAACATCGGCCACAGTAACTTCTTTCAAGACACATCTCCAAAGGCAAGGGAAACAAAAGCAAAAATGAACTTTTGGGACTTCATCAAGATAAAAAGCTTCTGCACAGCAAAGGTAACAGTCAACAAAACAAAGAGGCAACCCACAGAATGGGAGAAGATATTTGCAAATGACATTACAGATAAAGGGCTGATATCCAAGATCTATAGAGAACTTCTCAAACTCAACATTCAAAAATAAATTAAATAAATAAATAAATAAATAAATAAATAAATAAATAAATAAATAAATATAACCCAGTCAAAAAATGGGCAGAAGACATGAACAGACACTTTTCCAAAGAAGACATACAAATGGCTAACAGACACATGAAAAAATGCTGTGGGTTTTTCATATAAGACCTTTATTACTCTGAGATATGCCCCTTCTAGACCTACTTTGATGGTTTTTATCATGAGTGGATGTTGTACTTTGTCAAATGTTTTTCTGCATCTATTGAAATGACCATATGGTTTTTATCCTTTCTCTTATTGGTGGAATGTATCATGTCAATTGATTTGTGAATACTGAACCACCCTTGCAGCCCAGGAATAAATCTCACTTGGTCGTGATAAACGATTTTTTTAATGTTTTGTTGGATTCATTGTGCTAGTATTTTGGTGAGGATTTTTGCATCTATGTTCATTAGAGGTATTGGCCTGAGTGCTCTTTTTATTGTGATGTCTTTACCTGGTTTTGGTATGAGGGTAATACTGGCTTCATAGAATGAATGTGGCAGTTTTCTTTCCTCTTATTTTTTGGAAAAAATTTGAGAAAAATAGGTATTAACTCTTCTTTAAATGTTTAGTAGAATTGACCTGTGAAGTCATCTGGTCCTGAGTTTTTGTTTGTTGGAATTTTTGGATTATTGATCCAATTTCATTGTTGGTTACTGGTCTGTTCAACTTTTCTATTTCTTCCTGCTTTAGTTTTGGTAGTTTATATATTTCTAGGAATTTATCCATTTGTTCTAGGTTATCCAGTTTACAGGCATATAATTTTTCATAATATTCTCTTACCATCCTGTTTTTCTGTGATGCCAGTTTATTTCTACTCTTTTGTTGCTGATTTTGTTTATTTGAGTCTTCTCTTTCTTTTTATGAGTCTGCTAGAGGTTTATCAATTTTCTTGATCTTTTCAAAGAACTAGGTGCTGGTTTCATTGATAGGTTTTATTGTTATTTTAGTTTCTATATCATTTATTTCTGCCCTAATTATTGTTTTCTTCCTTCTGCTCGTTTTGGGTATGTTTGTTCTTCTTTTTCTTGTTCCCTTAGGTGTAAGTTTAGTTATTTCTTTGAGAGTTTTCTGGCTCCTTGAGGTAGGCCTGTATTGCTATAAACTTCCCTCTTCTTGTTGCATCCCAAAGATTTTGGACCTTTGTGTTTTCATTTTCATTTATCTCAATTTTTTTAAATTTATTCTTGATTACATGATTGACCCATTCATTGCTTAGTACCATGTTATTTAACCTTCATGTATTTATGCTCTTTCTAGACTTTTTCTTGTGGTTGATTACTACCTTCATAAAGTTAAGGTTAGAAAAGATGCATGGTATAACTTTGATGTTTTTAATTTTTGAGACTTCTTTTGTGGCCTAATATGTGATCTATTCTGGAGAATGTTCTGTGTGCACTTGAAAAGAATGTGCATTCTGCTGTTTTAAAATGGAATGTTCTAACCATCTGGTCTAGTGTGTTATTCAAAGCCACTGTTTCTTGGTTTTCTGTTTGGATGATCTGTCCATTGATGTAGGTGGGGCGTTAAAGTCCCCTGCTATGATAGGGTTACTACCGAATTAGTTAATTCCTTTATATTTGTTGTTAGCTGTTTTATGTATTTGGGTGCTCCCATGTTGGGTGCATAAGTATTTACAGTTGTTATATCTTCTTGTTGGATTGTTCCCTTTATTATTATACTGTGCCCTTTGTCTGCAGGTGTCTTTAAATCTGAAATGAGGCTCTTCTAGGCCATATAGATGGGTCCTATTTTTTTTTTATCCATTCCATCTCTCTTTGTGTTTTGATAGGAGCATTTAATCAGTTTACATTCAAAGGAATTATTTATAAGTATGTATTTATTTCAATTTTTAAATTTGTTTTGTGGTTGTTGTCATAGAACTTCCCTGTTCCTTTCTTCCCCTTTTCTCTTCTCTCACCATAAGTTGGCTTTCTTTAGTGATATACTTGGATTCCTTTCTCTTTATTTTTACAATATCTATTACTGGTTTTTAATTTGGGGTTATCATTAGGTTTGTATATAGCATCTGCATATAGCTGTCTATATTAAGCTGATGGTCACTTAAATTTGAAACATTTTTTTTTAGCTTTCTTCTCCCTACCTTTTAGGTATATGGTGTCATACCTTATATCATTTTATTATATGAGTCCATTGACTGATTTTAACAGATATATTTATTTTTACTGTTTTTGTGCTTCTTGCTTTCTTTACTCTTATTTATGGTCTTTCCACTGAAAGTCTTCTTTAATATTTCTTGCAGGGTTGGTTTAGTGGCCATGTACTCCTTTATTTTTGTTTGTCTGGAACACTCTTTATCTCTCCTTTTATTCTGAATGATGGCCTTGCTGGATAGAGCATTCTTTTGACTGCAGTTTTTTTGTTTTGTTTTGTTTTGTTTTGTTTTTCATTTCGCACCTTGAATATATCATGCCACTGCCTTCTGATCTGCAAAGTATATGTTGAAAAATCCCCTGATAGCCTTATGGTGTTTCCCTTGTCTGTAACTCTTCTGCTGCTGCTTTTAAAATCCTCTCTTTATCACTACATTTTCCATTTTAATTACTATGTGTCATGGTGTAGAATTCCTTGGGTTGATTTCTTGGGGGATCTCTGTGCCTCCTGGAACCTGATTTCTTTTTCTTTCACCAGATTAGGGAAGTTTTCAGCTTCTATCTTTTTGAATAAATTTTTGCCCCATGTTTTATATTTTTCTTTTGGAAATCTATAATGTGAATGTTATTGCACTTAATAAGGTTGCTGAGTTCCCAAAATCTATTCTCATATTGCATAATTGTTTTCCTCTCACCTACTCAACTTGATTACATTCCATTACTCTGTCCTTCAGGTTGTTAATTCATTCTTCTGTTTCCTCTACCCTGTTACTTAGTCCAAATAGTATATTTTTATTTTTATTTATTGTGTTCTCCATCTCTGGTTTGTTCTACTATATGTTTTCTATCTCTTTGTTAAGGGTTTCACTGATGTCCTCCACTTTTATCTTAAGTCCAGTGGGTATTCCTATAATCACTACATTTCTTTTTTTTTTATTATGTTATGTTAATCACCATACATTACATCATTAGTTTTTGAATCATTACTTTCTTTTTTTAAAAAATTTATTTAAATTCCAGTTAGTTAACATACAATGTAATATTAGTTTCATACATTAAATTTAGCAATTGAATTATAGAACACCTGGTGATCATCATAACAAGGGCCTCCTTAATTCCCAACACATATTTAACACATCTCCTCACCCACCCCCCATCTGGAAACCATCAGTTTGTTCTCAATAGTGAAGAGCCTGTTTCTTGGTTTGCATCTCTCTCTTCTTTTTTATATGCTCATTTTTTTTCTGTTTCTTACATTCCACATATGAGTGATATCATACTGTATTTGTCTTTCTCTTACTGACTTACTTTGTTTAGCATAATACTCTCTAGCTCCATCTATGTCATTGCAAATGACAAAATATCATCTTTTGTGGCTTAGTAATATTCCATTGTGTATATATACCATTTCCTCTTCATTCATTCATTAGTCGATGGACACTTGGGCTGTTTCCAGATTTTGGCTACTGTAAACAATGCTGCTATAAACATCATAGTTCATTTCTTCCTTCACTTTTGTATTTTTGTATTCTTTGGATAAATACCTAGCAGTGCAATTGCTGGATCATAGGGTAGTTCTATATTTAACTTTTTGCACAACATCCATACTGCTTTCCAGAATGGCTGCACCAGTTTCATTTCCCACCAACAGTGCAATGGGTTTCCCTTTCTCCACATCTTCACCAACACATATTGTTTCTTGTGTTCCTGAATGTTGATTTTAGCCATTGTGACAGGGGTGAGGTAATATCTCATTGTAGTTTTGATGTGCATTTCCCTTATGATGAATGATGTTGAACATGTTTTCATGTATCTGGTGGCCATCTGTATACCTTCTTTTGAAAAATATCTACTGATGTCTTCTGCCTATTTTTATTTTATTTTATTTATTTATTTTTAATTTGGAAATATCTTTATTTTTTTAATGTTCAATGACTCATTAGGTGTGTATAACACCCAGTGCTCATCTCATCACCTGTCCTCTTTAATGCCCGTTACCCAGTTGCCCCATCCACCAACCCACCCATCTCCCTTTCCGCAAACCTCAGTTTGTTTCTCAGAGTCAAGAATCTCTCATTGTCTCCCTCTCTGATTTCTTCCCTTTCAGTTTTCCCTCCCTTTCCCTATGATCCTCTGTGCTATTCCTTATATTCCACATATAAGTGAAACCATATGATAATTGTCTTTCTCTGATTGACTTACTTCACTTAGCATAATCCCCTCCAGTTCCATCCATGTTGATGTAAATGGTAGGTATTCATCCTTTCTTATGGCTGAGTAATATTCCATTGTATATATGAACCATATCTTCTTTATCCATTCATCTGTTGAAGGACATCTCAGCTCCTTCCACAGTTTGGCTATTGTGGACATTGCTGCTATGAATATTGGGGTGCATGTGTCCCTTCTTTTCACTACATCTGTATCTTTGGGGTAAATACACAGTAAGTGCAAATGCTGGGTCATAGGGCAGTTCTATTTTTAATTTTTTGAGGAATCTCCACACTGTTTTCCATAGTGGCTGTACCAGCTTGCTTTCCCATGAACAGTGTAAGAGGGTTCCCATTTATCCATATCCTTGCCAACATTTGTTGTTTCCTGTCTTCTTCATTTTAGCCCTTCTAACTGGTGTAAGGTGGTATCTCATTGTCTTCTGCCTATTTTTAATTGGATTATTTGTATTTTGGGTGTTGAGATTTATAATTTCTTTATATATTTAAGATAAGAGCCCTTTACCAGATATGTCATTTGCAAATATCTTCTCCCATTCCCTAAGTTGCATTTTAGTTTTGTTGACTGTTTCCTTTGCTGTGCAGAAGCTATTTCAATGAAGCCCAATAGTTCATTTTGCTTTGGTTTTCCTTGCCTCAGGAGACATATCTAGAAAGAAGTTGCTACGACCAATGTCAAAGACGTTATTGCTTGTGTTCTCTTCTAGGATCTTAATGATTTTCTATTTCAAGTTTAGGTCTTTCATCCATTTTCAATTTATTTTTATGTATGGTGTAAGAAAATGGTCCAGTTTCATTCTTTTGCATGTAACTGTCCAGTTTTCCCAACACCATTTGTTGAAGAGACTATCTTTTTCCCACTGGATCTTCTTTCCTGCCCTCTTGAATTGAACATATAGTTGTGAGTTCATTTCTGGGTTTTCTATTCTGTTCCATTAATCTACATGTCTATTTTTGTGTCAGTACCATACTGTCTTGGTCACTACAGCTTTGTAATATCACTTGAAGTCTGGAATTGTGATGCTTCCACATTTGCTTTTCTTTTTCAAGGTTGCTTTGGCTATTCAGGGTCTTTTGTGGATCCATACAAATTTTAGGATTGTTTGTTCTAGCTCTGTGAAAAATTCTGTTGGTATTTTGATAGGGATTGGTTTAAATGTGTAGATTTATTTGGATAATATAGACATTTTAACAACATTCTTTCTTCCAACCCATGAGCAAGGAATGTTTTTCCATTTCTTTGTGTCATCTTCAATTTCTTTCATCAGTGTTTTAAAATTTCAGAGTACAAGTCTTTTACCTCTTTGGTAAGGTTTATACCTAGGTATCTTGTTTTGATGCAATTGCAAATGGGATCGATTCCTTGATTTCATACTAATAATGAGGCATCTTAGTATATAGAAATGCAACATATTTCTGTAAATTGATTTTTTATCCTGCAACATGACTGAATTCATGTATCAGTTCTAGCAATTTTTTGGTGGAGTCTTTTGGGGTTTCTATATAGAGTATCAGGTCACCTCCAAATAATAAAAATTTTCCTTCTTCCTTGTCAATTTGAATGCCTTTTATTTCTTTTTGTTGTGGGATTGCTGTGGCTAGGACTTCCACTACTATGTAAATAACAGTGGTGAGAGTGGACATTCCTTTCTTGTTCCTGACCATAGAGGAAAAACTCTCAGTTTTTCTCCATTGAGCATGATATGAGCTGTGGGCTTTTTTTTTTGTTTATGGCCTTTATTATTTTAAGATATATTCACTCTAACCCTACTTTGTTGAGGGTCTTTATCATGAATGATGTTGTACTTTGTCAAATGCTTTTTCTGCATCTATTGAAAGGATTATATGGTTCTTATCCTTTCTTTTTTTAATATGATGTATCACATTGATTGATTTGTAAATATTGAACCACAATTGCAGCCCAGGAATAAATCCCACTTGACTGTGGTGTGTGATTATTTTAATGTAATATGGGATTCAGTTTGCTTGTATGTTATTGAGAATTTTTGCATCTATGTTCATCAGGGATATTGGCCTGTAGTTCTCTTTTTTAGTGGAGTCTTTATTGGATTTTGTATTACAGTAATGCTAGTTTCATGGAAGGAATTTGGAAGTTTCCTTCCTTTCCTGTTTTTTGTTTGTTTGTTTGTTTGTTTTTGAACAGTTTGGGAAGAATAGGTATTAAATCTTCCTTAAATGTTTGGTAGAATTAACCCTTGAAGCCATCTGGCCCTGGACTTTTGTTTTTTGGGAGTTTTTGATTACTGATTCAATTTCATTGCTGGTTATAGGTCTGTTCAAGTTTTCTATTTCTTCCTATTTCAGGTTTGGTAGTTTATATGTTTCTAGGAATTTATCTGTTTCTTCCAGTTTGTCCAATTTCTTGGCATATAGTTTTTCATAATATTCTAATTGTATTTTTGTGGTATTGGTTGTTATTTCTCCTCTCCCATTTGTGATTTTATTTTTTGGGTCCTTTATTCTTTTTCACAAGTCTGGTTAAGGATTTATCATTTCTTTTTTTTACTTTTTACAAGGAACTAGCTCCTCTTTTCATTGATCTTTTTTATTGTTTATTTGTTTCTAGAGGATTTATTTATGCTCTAAATTTTATTATTTCTTCCATCTGATGGCTTTAGGCTTCATTTGTTTTTCTTTTTCTAGCTCCTTTAGGTGAAAGGTAAGATATTTGAGATTTTTCTTGCTTTTTACATATGCCTGTATTGCTATATATGTCCTTCTTATGACCACTTTTGCTTCATCCCAAAGGTGTCTGCATTTTCATTTGTTTCTATGTTTTGTTTTTTTTTTGTCTCTCATTTCCTGGTTGACACATTCATTGTTTAATAGCATGCTGTTTAACCTCCATATATTTGTGGTCTTTCCAGTTTTTCTTGTAGTTAACCTCAAGTTACATAGCTTTGTGAACAAAAAATATGCCTGGTATGATTTCAATCTTTTTATACTTTTTGTGGCCTGATTTGTGACCTAGTATGTGACCTATTCTGGAGAAAGTACCATGTGCACTCAAGAAGAATGTGTATTCTGCTGCTTTAGGATGGAATGCTCTGAATATATCTGTTAAGTCCATCTGGTCCAGTGTGTTATTCAAAACCATTGTTTCCTTGTTGATTTTCTCTGTAGGTGATCTGTCTATCAAAGTAAGTGTGGTGTTAATGTCCCCTACTATTATTGTATTATTATCAATGAATTCCTTTACATTTGTTATTAATTAATTTATATATTTGGATGCTCCCATGTTTGGTGCATAAATATTTATAATTGTTAAATCTTCTTGTTGGATAGTCCCCTTTATTATAATATAGTACCCTTCTTCATCTCTTTTTACAGTCTTTGGTTCAAAGTCTAGTTTCTCTAATATAAATATGGCTACTGTAACTTTCTTTTGATGTGCATTTTCATGATAAATGTTTCTTCGTTATTTCACTTTCTATCTTCAAGTGTCTTTAGGTCTAAAATGAGTCTTTTGTAGGCAGCATATAGATGGTTCTTGTTTTCATTAATCCATTCTGATACCCTATGTCTTTTGATTGGAACACTAATTCCATTAACATTCAAAGTAATTATTTTTCTTTTAAGAAAGAGAATGTGATTTGGGGAGGGGCAGAGGGAGATGGAGAGAGAGAATCTTAAGCAGCTCCACACTCAGCACAGAGCTCAACCTGGGACTCAATCCCATGACCCTGAGATCATAACTTGAGCAAAAATCAAGAGTTGGACACTTAAACAACTGAACAACCCAGGGGCCCCAACATTCAAAGTAAGTATTTATAGATATGTATTTAATGTCCTTTTATTACTTGTTTTGTCATCGTTTCCGGAGATTTTCTCTGTTCCTTTCTTGTCTTTGTCACTTTTGGTCTTTCCTTTCCACTCAAAGGGTCCTTTTAAGGGGCGCCTGGGTGGCTCAGTTGGTTAAGCGACTGCCTTCGGCTCAGGTCATGATCCTGGAGTCCCTGGATCGAGTCCTGCATCGGGCTCCCTGCTCGGCGGGGAGTCTGCTTCTCCCTCTGACCCTCTTCCCTCTCATGCTCTCTGTCTCTCTTTCTCTCAAATAAATAAATAAAACCTTAAAAAAAAAAAAAGGGTCCTTTTAATATTTCCTGCAGTGCTGGTTTAGTGGGCATGAACTCCTTTAGTTTTTTGTGTCTGGGAAACTCTTGATCTCTCCTTTTATTATAAATTATAGCCTTGCTGAATAGAGCATTCTTGGCTGCAGATTTTCCTAGTCAGCGCTTTGAATATATTATGCCCCTCCCATCTGGCTTTCCAAGTTTCTGTTGAGAAATCTCCAGCTAGCCTTATGTGTCTTCCCTTGTAAGTTAAGGACTTCTTTGCCTTGTAGCTTTTAAGATTTTTTTCTTTATTAATATATTTTGCAAATTTAATTACCATATGTTTTGTTGTGGGTCTGCTTTTGTGGATTTTGATGGGAGTTCTCTGTGCCACCTGGATTTGGATGTGTGTTTCCTTCCTCTGATTAGGAATTTTTCAGCTACTTTTTTCCTCAAATAAATTTTGTGTCCCCGTGTCTCTCTCTTCTTCCTCTGGGACTCCCATAATATGAATGTTATTAAGTTTGATGAAGTCACTGAGTTCCCTAAGGCTATTCTTGTATTCCATATTTCTTCTTTCTATTGTTCAGCTATTATCCTCCATTATTTTATCTTCTATATCACTATTTATTCCTCTGCTTCTACCAGCCTTGTGTCCTTTGCATCAAGCCTGTTTCTAAACTCAGTTATCACATTTATCATTTCTGAATATTTATTTTTTAACACTTTTATCTCTGTGGTAAGGACCTCCCTGAAGTCTCTATTCTTTTATCAATCCCAGTGAGTATCCTTATGATTGTTGCTTTAAATTCTCCATCAGGCATGTTACTTATATCTCTTTCACTTAGATCTCTTGTTTCATTTGGGATGAATTCCTCCATCTTGGCATTTTGTCTAAGTTTCTGTCTTCTTCTGTGTGTTAGAAAAGCCCATTATGTGTCTTTTTTGTGAGAGTAATATCTTTATGAAAAAGAGGTCATATAGTTTCCAGGGCTTGGTGTTTCGGGAATTGTGTTTGTTATGTGTTGCATGTACACTGTTGTTGTGTTTTGGCTGTTCTATCCTTCAGGACAGTTGTTTCAGAGTTTCTCATTTACTGAAGTAGGCAGTGTTTGATCCTTGGCTATAATGTGGAGACTTTTTAATTAAGTATGCTCTTGTCTGCTTGTGGAATGAGAACTGATACTACTTTCACTAGAACTGAAGTCCTGCAGAACTCTCTGGTCAGGAGACATGGTGTAGGCAGGGGTTTCTGCTGGATTTTTGGTGACAGGACCTACTGCACTGGGAATGAAGCAGTCTTGACTGGGAAAGGCAGTCCAGCCAGAGCGCAGGGGTGTGGTACTTAAGCAAGTTAGGCAACCATTGAGGGTGCTACATTGGTTCTGTAGGTGGTTCCTGCTTTATGCTAGGGGCAGGGGAGAGAAATGATACTGGCCAGCTCCTTTGTCCCTAGAGAGACTTCTGGAATGCTTCCTCTCAGGGATGCACTCCAACAGAGAGAATAGTCTCCCCAGTATGTGCCCCAGGCATACTTCAGATAACTGTTTCCATGGCTTCTGCACCCAGGTTATTTGCCTGCTTTCTCTCTAGGAGTAGGGCAATACCCTCAGGGCTCTATCCCAGATATGTTCTCTGATGTTTAAAACTCCAGTCTTTAAGCCCTGTGGGTTGCAAGAACTCACAAAAATCAGCCCCTCTTGTCTTCCCAGCCAATGGCTTTGGGAAAATGTTCTCCTTGTGTGTTCTCCTGTGTGCTCCTCTATCTCTCACCCTTCTCTGTGACCATGGCTCCCACCCCTCCTCAGCACCTGCTATCTGTTTCCTCCCTAAACTATGTCTCTGCACTTCCTACTTTCTTCAATGTGTCTTCTTCGCTCCCTTTAGATTTTGAGTTTATTCTGTCAGTCTTCAGGTTAATTTCTGGGGTATTTAGAATGATTTGATAGTTATCTTATTGTATTTGATAGTTATCTTATTGACAAGATGAGCTTAGGTTCCTCCTACTCCTCCACTATTTTCTCTCTTCCCTCTTCTTATGATTATTAGTTTAAATTCTCTATCAGACATATTACTTATCTCAATTTCACTTAGGGATCTTGCTGCGGTTTTGTCCTGTTCTGTCATTTGGGAAATATTCCTCTGTCTCCTCATTTTGTCTATTTCTCTGTGTGTCTGTTTCTCTGAGTTAGGAAAATTCAACTATATCTTCTGCTATTGAAAGTAGTGGATAGGATTTACACTTTTAATGAGGTGGTGCTGGTCCTTTGCCAGAAAGGGTATGTCTCTGGTGTGGATACCAGGGCCAGCCTGGTCTGCTCTGCAAAGTGTACACAGATGGAGCTCACTGTGCCAGCTAGTTTTGTGCACTGGTCCTCTTCCACAGGGTACTCACAGCTGCTGTGTATGTTCACTGGGGCCAGCTGGGGCCACTCAGGCAGGGCACACAGTGTCCACACATTTTGTGCACCTGTCATCTTCCATAGACAATGCACAACTGCTGCAGAGCCTGGGGCAGCTGAAGGATGCTCTGCAAATTGAGTGTGGATGGGCTGCACAATGCCTGTAAGTTTTGTACACCAGTCTTGTTCCATAATGATCATGCCACCACTATCAAGACCTGGGTTAGCTGGGGTCTGATTCACAAAATTCATGAGTGGGGCTCACAATTTTAACAAGTTGTGGCATCATCAGCAGATGGTGACTGGCCACTGCCGGGGGCCTGAGGCCCCACAAAGCATACATTTGGGAGATGTGGTGTTGGCAATGTTTGTACAGGTCTTCTGGGGGAGGGACCCATAGCACTGGTACTGAGTCAGGCCCCGGTTGGGGGTGTGGTGAAGTGTAACTAAGTTACAATGTGACTGCTTATGCGGTGCTAGTTCCCACAGGTGGCAGTGTGTATATGCTGGGGGTAGGGGAGGGAAATGGAGCCTGCCAACTCCTTTGTTCCTGCAAGAGTCTCCCAATGCAAACTGTCAATTTAGGACCATGCTCTGATATTAGTAAATATCTGTCCCATATATTCTAGGTGTTTTTCAAATTACTACTTCTATGCTGTATCTCATAGGCAGTTTTTTGTGCTGTCTCTTTAGAGGCAGGAACTCAGTTTCCTCTGGCTCTCCCAGAGCCGAGCCTATTAATTTTTAATATTCCAGGCTTTAATTCCTGCTGCCATAGGAACTCATGAAATTCAGCCCCTCTGGTTTTTAGAGCCAATGCTTATGGGGATTTTCCTCCTTGTGTGAGCTCCCTAGTGTGAGGGTCTGTGTCTCTCCCCTCTCTGAATCCATGGCTCCTCCCAGAAATTGCCCACAAGTTCATTTAGTTCCCGACTGTGTCTCCACTCTTCCTACCCTCTTTGATGTGACCTCTTCTCTCCATTTGGTTGTAGAGTTTGTTCTGCCAGTCTTCATGTTGTTCTCTGGGTTATTTACACTGATCTGGGTATTGTCTAGTTGTATTCATGGGACAAGGTAAGCTTAGGGTCCTCCTGCTCCACCATTTTCCCCAGAAGTCTATATGTTCTACTTCTGTCAAAAATGTTGTTGGCATTTTGATAGGGTTTGCATTAAATGTGTAGATTGCCTTTGGTAGTATGGACATTTTAACAGTATTGGTTCTTGCTATCCATGAGCATGAAATATCTTTCCATTTGCTTGTGTTATCTTCAATATCTTTCATTAATGTTTTCTAGTTTTTGGAGTACAGATCTTTCACCTAAGAAGGTTAAGTTTATCCCCAGATATTTTATTATTTTTGGTGCAATTTTATATGGGATTATTTCTTAATTTATCTTTTTACTATTTCATTATTAATGTATAGAAATGCAACAGAACTCTATTATTGTGTATTGCAACTTTACTGAATTCATTTATATGTTCTAGTAGTTTTTTTGTTTTTGTTAAGTGGAATCGTTAGGGTTTTCTATATATGGTGTCGTGTCATCTGCAAAAAATCGTGTCATCTGTCACGTGAAAGTTTTATTTATTCCTTACCAATTTGGATGCCTTTTATTTCTTTTTCTTGTTTGATTGCTGGGGCTAAGACTTACAGTACTATATTGAATAAAAACGGAGAGTGGACATCCTTGTCTTGTCCCTGATCTTAGAGGAAAAGCTCTGTTTTTCACCATTGAGTAAGGTGTTAGCTGTGGGTTTTCATATATGGCCTTTATTATGTTGAGATGTGTTCTCTTTAAACCTATTTTGTTGAGGGTCTATACAATGAATGGATATTGTACTCTGTCAAATGCTTTTTGTGCATCTATTGAAATGGTCATATGTGGTTTTTTTTAAAGATTTTATTTATTTATTTGAGAGAGAGAATGAGATAGAGAGAGAGCATGAGAGGGGGGAGGGTCAGAAGGAGAAGCAGACTCCCTGCTGAGCAGGGAGCCTGATGCGGGACTCGATCCCAGGACTCCAGGATCATGACCTGAGCCGAAGGCAGTCGCTTAACCAACTGAGCCACCCAGGCGCCCAATCATATGGTTTTTATCCTTTCTTTTGTTAATATGATGTATCACATTGGTTGATTTATTTATATTGAACCACCCTTGCTTCCCTAGAATAAATTCCCACGTGACGGGATTTTTTTTTAATCCTTTAAGCCACTTGGTGCATTTTAATTGGTTAGTTTAATCCATTTACATTTAAGTAATTAATAACTAATGAGTTATTCTTGCC
This sequence comes from Neomonachus schauinslandi, assembly GCF_002201575.2. Classification (NCBI taxonomy): domain Eukaryota; kingdom Metazoa; phylum Chordata; class Mammalia; order Carnivora; family Phocidae; genus Neomonachus; species Neomonachus schauinslandi. The sequence goes on from NC_058419.1 coordinate 55,530,089, forward strand.
ATATTGTTAATACTTTTTTCGTTTAAACTTGCTTTGTCATTCTTTGCTATTTTTTTTTAAGATTTTATTTATTTATTTGACAGAGAGAGACACAGCGAGAGAGGGAACACAAGCAGGGGCAGAGGGAGAAGCAGGCTTCCTGCAGAGCAGGGAGCCGGATGTGGGGCTCAATCCCAGGACCCTGAGATCGTGACCTGAGCTGAAGGCAGACACTTAATGACTGAGCCACCCAGGAGCCCCTGTCATTCTTTGCTATTGATGCCTTCCTTTGTTATTTGCTGAGTTGTTTTGATAGTGATTTGCTTTGATTCTTTTCTCTTTATCTTTTTTATATCTATTATAGCTTTCTACTTTCTGCTTAACATGGACTTGTATACAATACATACTTAAAATTTTTATTTTATTTTTATTTCATTTATTTAATTTTTTTTAGAGAGAGAAGCAGACTCCCTGATGAGCAGGGACCCTGATGCAGGACCCTCTGATCATGACCTGAGCTGAAGGCAGGTCCTTAACTGACTGAGCGACCCAGAGGGCCCCTGCAATGATGCTGTTTCTAAACAAGTTTACATTCTGAGGTGTTGGGGTTTAGGATTTCAATATATCTTTTTAAGAGACACAATTCAACCCATAAGAAAAAGTGAGTTAAAAACAATCATAGATGCTCAATGCTGGACCCAGACTCAGTTGGTCCCTTCCTTCCTGAGTTGCTCTCTCACTACCTGGGTTGATTGGTCTCTCACATTACTTACGGAGCTCTCTAGTGTTTAGCAACTACTCAATTGCCTTGCACTTCAATAAAATTTTTATTTTAACTAGATTATAATTTAACTTCTTTTTTTTATGTTCAGTTAGCCAGCATATAGTACATCATTAGTTTTTGATGTAGTGTTCAACTAATGAATTGTTGAACAATTTAACTTCTATTGCATACAAAACTCTCCACTTCTACTTTCCCACACACCCTTTTTGTTTTTGTAGTCAGAAACTGCTTCCTTTTATATTGTGTATTCATTTAACAAATTTTTATCTTTTGATTTTTATATTAGAGTTAAAAATTATTTATGCACCATTACAGTGTTACATTAATCTGTATTTATCTGTACATTTACCTTTACTAGTGATATTTATGCATTCCTATGATTTAACACTGCTGTTTTTATTGTGTTTTCATTTTATTTTAAGAACCCCTTTAAGCATGTGTTGTAAGGGAATTCTAATGGTGATGAACTCCTTCAGATTTTGTTTATCTGGGAAAAATTTTATTTCTTCTTTTATATTTTCAAAATATATTTTTTCCAGTTATTGTATTTTTGGTGTGAAGTTTCTTTCTTTTAGTACTTTAAATATATCATCCCATTCTCTTCTGGACTGCAAAATTTCTGCTAAGAAATCTGCTTATAGTCTTACGGTAGTTTCTTCATATGTAACAAATTGATTTTTTCCTTGATACTTTCAAATTATCTCTCTGTCCTTGATCTCTGACAATTTGATTATAATGTATCTCAGTGTAGTCTTCTTTGGATTGATCATATTTGAGAATTATTGAGCTTCATTAACCTGGATGTCAATTTCCCTCCCTAGATTTGGAAATTTTTCAGTAATTATTTCTTTAAATAAGCTCATTTTTCCCCTTTCTCTCTTTTTTCTCCCCATGGAACTCCCATAATGCATATATCAGTGCAAGGGAAACAATACATCTTGATATTCTGTAAATCCTGTAGGCTTACTTTCCTCTATTTCATTTTTTTCCTGTATCTCCTGTGACTGGAAATTTTCAAATGACCTATCTTCAAGTTCGCAGTTTCTTCTCCTGATTGATTGTGTCTGATACTGAAGTTTCTACTGTATTTTCTGTTTCTTTCATTGTATTCTTCAACTCCAGAATTTCTGCCACATTCTCTTATTGACTTCTCTTTGTTTAACTCATATTGTTTTCCTGATTTCCTTGAGTTATTGTGTTCTCTTATAATTCATTCAGCTTTCTTAAAACAATTATTATATAATTGTATAATTATTATTTGACTTCTCCATTTCTTTGGGGTCGGTTTAGTAAAAAAAAAAAATTGTTCCTTTTGGGTGGTGTTTTATTGATTGTTCATGTTCTATATGACTTTGCATTGCTGTCTGCACATTTGAGGCAGTAGGTACCTCTTTCAGACTTTATGGACTCACTTCAGTAGGGAAATATCTTCACATGCAGGTGGGTTCAAAGATATTGGCTGTGTAGGGTGTGGCAGCTCTGGTTCTAGGAGAGTGCAATGGCAGCTCCAGATCTAGGAATGGGGAAGGCACAGGAGTGTTGACTTTGTACAATTCCATCAGCTGAGATCACCATTGGCAAAGACTGTGAGGTTCTTTGACAGACAAATCTGTGGTTGTCTGTGGTGGCAGTGAGAGCTGCTAGAGTCCTCAGTGGAAAAGACTGCTGAAGTCTACCTGTTCTCCAGTACCCCATGAGAGGAAGTTATGGCCGAGGGGATCACTCCCAATAACACAATCTAGTGTGCATATACACCCATGGCAGCAGTGCTCATTTATAGACTTTGAAAATCTCAGGGACTTCATATAAATATGTATTATTATCATCATCTTTATAATTATTTTTTATATCTGCTTACCTTCATTACATCAAGATAAGGATAGATTGCAATCTGCAAGGTCAAACACAGTGACTACTCTAATTTCATTTCTATAGCACCAAGTATAACATTATATACAAATGGAAACCTAATACTTTATTTTATCACAATGATGGATAGATGGAGTTAGGACAGATTATATTTAGCCAGGAAAATTAACTACTTACTAAGTTAAAAATTACATCATCAGTGCATCTCTCAAAATGTCTTTATTGTCTTGTTATAAAGTAACAACTTAGAAATTTTGTACAGTTTTTTCATAAACTGGTATATCTAAGAAAAACATGACAGAAATTGCTGCTTGAACTCCCATTAATTGTTACTGGTACAAAATATTTTGATATACAAGAGGCTTCCTGTCAAATGATGGTCACTTCTAAGACACTCTAAGAGTTGAAAGCCAGTATGAGGTAAGAGGTGTTAGGACTAGGAAACTGATCATCAGTTTATCAGTGTATCCTCATCATAAAAACAACTTTTATTTGAAGGGTTTGATAAAATAAAATTTCTGCTACACAAGAGCATTAAAGAGGAGAAAGAATGTGAATAAAACAGACTTTGGACTTAACCAGACATGGGATTGAAACATACCTCTGCCACTTACTAGCTTTGGGACTATGAGCAAAGCTGAACCACACTATGCCTCTGTTTCCTTATCTGCAAAATGAAGCATTGAAAATACCTTTTTTTTCTGGAAATTTGGTAAGAATTAAATGGGTTAACAAAGGAGATAGATGAATAAATGCTGCACAACATTGAGATTATAGTTAACAATATTGTATTATACACTTGAAAGTTGCTAAGAGACTAGATCTTACAGGTTCTCACCACAAAAAATAATAATGTGATGTGATGGTGGTGTTAGATAACACTATGGTGGTATCATATTACAATAGATAAGTGTAACAAATCAACACATTATACACTTTAAACTTACACAGTGTTATATGTCAATTATATCTAAATAAAAAAAATGTTTGAAACTAAAGAACAAACATGGGAACTTAGTACATAATAACTGGTAATTGCTTACTGTTGTTATTCTTTGCTTAGTATTAATTTTAGTATTATCTATGTGTTGCTGACAGTTGCTACAAATTCAATAAATGAATACATTTTTTCCATTGATTTGCTGCTGTGAGCACTGGTTGGAGCCCAAATCTTACTCTATAATTCACTGTGAACATTTCAATTTTAGATGAGGAGAGGTATACTGTATTAAAGTCAGAGTATTTTATAATACTGATCTCAGTCAGTTATTTCCCTCTTTAATTACCCCCACTTTTTTTCCCTCTAAAATAAGGTCCCACCATGCTTGAACTTCTAGGAGCCTAAAAGAAGAGAGATAAGACTGTTACCAATCTGCCTATCACATTATATTAAATTCAGCTGCAGAATTAGATCAGAAACTTATGGCTCCTAAGACTATCTTTGGTTGCCCTTTCTTATTTCCCAATAAAATTAAACCTTATTTATTTATTTATTTATTTATTTATTTATTTATTTATACATCCATTAATATATGTTAATATTTATAACCCAAGTTACTTCCAAAAGAGATCTGAGGAGTGGTCTTATGAGCAAAACTAAAGTAAAATTATCAGAGGTAAAGGAGAAAAAACAAGTAGCAAGAAGGTAGGGGATATTCCACTCCACTTCTCTTCCTTTATTCTATCTTTTTTTCCTTTGCTTTCTCCTTGTTTTACCTCTTTTTGTTAGCCCCTGCCAATGACCTGAGTATGCCAGCACCTTACTTAGCTAAGGAGATGGTAGTCCACCTAAAGTGGCTGCAGATGAGCCAAGGTGGATTTTCAGAACTGCCTCTCAGTGGTAGGTTGTTGAGAGAAAGGTGAAGTAAGAAGGGGTGAAACTGAAGGGGACAACCTTTCACAGACAGAAGGTAAAATAGCTAACACTATAAAAATTAGTAATTAATTCCACTACAAAAAGTAATGAAGATAAACTGATTGTTTCCTGAAATGTAATTCTGACTTGTAATGGCTTTATAGTTTCACCGTACTAGTTAGAAGTAATGTTAAGCATCCTTCTGCAATTCCTGCTCAAAATCAAAGTATACAAATTATTCTCTCCCCTCCCCCTCATCCCTCCTCTCTCCAGACTCAGAGTACATTAGTAAGAGTCACTGCCTTATAGTCCTGAAGACACTCACCAGTATTAGAATTAAGATCATCAGGCTCTGATTCAGTCCCATTTTGGCTTCCTTTTCCCTGAAGAGTGTTCATTGCCATAAGCTTCATCTTCTGCAGTTTCATTGCCTCAGCCATTGCTGCAGCTGTTATACCTAAAACCAGAACCATCCCTTTTAAAATGGGGACGATTTCTTAATGTAATTGAAAGCTGGATACATTTCTTTAACAAATCTATGCTGCATAGAACAAACCAAAAGAAAACCTATGTCTAATTTATATATAATATTCTTTAACAAAGTAATTTTCAACTCCTGTTTTTTACTTCATCTTACAATGGACAGTTTAAAAATCTAAAAAAACTCATTAAATGATTGTCAAATTCTATCTAAAATAACATTTTCAGAGGAAGCACTGTGAAATACTTGAAGGAATTACTTTCTAGTGAATGTATTGTTGGGACTTTGCTAAAGGATGAGCTGTCTTCCCTGTCAGAATTTCCTTGGAAGGAAGGGGAAGAGAGGAGGGAAAAAATGATTTCAGATCGTCTTTCTCTATTTTACCTTTCTCATGCTTATACATTGAGGGACCAAATAAATGAAAACATGGCATGTAACCCCTGAAAATATGCCAGCTCCCATAGTATAATTACATTTTTTGTATTAATATAAAATAATGCACCCCAGTGTTTATAGCAGCAATGTCCACAATAACCAAAATATGGAAAAAGTCCAGATGTCCATCAACAGATGAATGAATAAAGAAGGTGTGGTATATATATACAATAGAATATTACTCAGCCATCAAAAAGAATGAGATCTTGTCATTTACAACAATGTGGACAGAACTAGAGGGTACTATGCTAAGTTACATATAACAATGTGGATAGAACTAGAGGGTATTATGCTAAGTGAAATAAATCAGAGAAAGACAAATACCATATAATTTCACCCATATGTGGAATTTAAGAAATAAAACTGATGAACATAGGGGAAGGGAAGGAAAAATAAATTAAGATAAAAAGAGAGAGGCAAACCATAAGAGACTCTTAACTATAGGAAACAAACTGAGATTTGTTGGAGGGGAGGTGGGTGGGGGGATGAGGTATTGGGTGAGAGGCATTAAGGAGGGCATTTGATGTAATGAGCATTGGATGTTATATGCAACTGATGAATCACTAAATTCTAACCCTGAAACCAACAATACACTATATGTTAACTAAATTGAGTTTAAATAAAATATTTAAATAATATATAAGGCAATTACTTTTTTAAAAGTCTGTATAATGGTACAAAGAGGTAGAAATAAAAAACTGAAAGAGAAAATGTGAGTGCTTAAGTTTGAAATTATTTCTCTTAGGAAGTCCATATCAGGCAGTACTATAAAGATACATAAGGAAATGGGTACTAAAAATAGAACAGCAAGCCATATTCCAACAATTCCTTCCAAAATGTCTAATGAATTCACCTTGATTATTTGTATATACTGTCTAAATTCATAGCCATATATTGGTGCACTGATGCCATGGGCAAAAAAGGGGGGAAAAACTGGCAGATTTAAAACACAGTGTTTTAGAATTCAGTGAAATCTATTCTCCCATGCAAATGCAAATCAAGGAAAAGAAGGCACATATTGGTTGTGGCAAACAGAAAATTTAAGTGCCATTATTAGAATAATCTGATTCTAAGGGGTAGGGTGAATTCCTTATTAAAGGTGTAAGGGGAAATGCAGCCTAGAACATGTAATTGTGTATGTTTGAGAGAATCACTAAGGTTCTATTTTGCCACTCTATACACTTTACAAAGCATGGAAAACTCCAAGTGAAGTAAATTTTCACCACATTAGCTTGTCTATTAATCATGGCAAAAAAAGCATCTGAAAGAAATTGCTTTAGTCTCAGAATTGATGATATACATTTTTACATTATATAATATAGATGATCCCAGAAATTTTCTTGCTACACTTAGTTTTACAGAATTCCAGTCCCCCAATGGCCTGTCCAACAACAAACAGTAACTCTGGGCAGAAAATATGATGGCAGTGATTTAAACTAATCAAAGGACCCTGATTAGGACTGCCAGGTCTGAGTGCCTCATAACAAAAAATGTATCAGGAGAAGTTTCAAGAATTTACATCAGCTACTCTGACCAGCAATTCAGAACTGGATCCTGACTATGATAATTACTGAACTAGTAGTTGTTTAATTATTGGAAGTGTGGTAGTGGATTTTGTAATAATATATGGATTTGTACTCTGTGAAAAATAAGTCAACAAAATATCTTATAGACAGGGAATTCCAGAAAAAAAAAAAAAAGTGTCTCATACAATGACACTAAGGCAATTAGTGAGCAAGAGTCCCCTCATATTTTTAATTCATAGAAAAAATAGAAAGTTCCAATATCTATGCATTTTTTCAACCAGATGCTATCTGTACAATATCATTGAAGAAAAAAATCAGTGAGCAAATTCAGAAAGCAATATTAAGGTAGTAAAGAATCAAAATATGAAGCACTACAAAGATATTTAAGAGCTACCTAGTTCAATCTCTTCTTTTTGAAAATGAAGAAATGGTCTCACAGCAAACTGTCATAGGTCAGGTATTTAGAGGAAGATATGAAACAAAATCCAAGTTTTGTGATGGGATCTGGATGTATTTTTTAAAGTACTGAACTAGTTTAAGTAAGAGTTAATGAGGAGAGAGCAGTGTGGAAAGATGACAGAATAAGAGGACCTTGAGCTCACCCCATCCCATATTTACAACTAGATATCATCCATTTCCATGTCAATAAATTGGAGAACAATCCAGAGATTGGCAGGAAACAAACAAACAAAAACCTTCCACAACTAAATATATAAAAGATGCTGCATCTTACAGGTTAAGAAGGTCAGAAAGATAGAGGGAGGGCGCCTGGGTGGCTCAGATGGTTAAGCGTCTGCCTTCGGCTCAGGTCATGATCCCAGGGTCCTGGGATCGAGTCCCGCATCGGGCTCTCTGCTCCTTGGGAGCCTCCTTCTCCCTCTGCCTCTCTCTCTCTGTCTCTCATGAATAAATAAATAAAATCTTTAAAAA